>NW_025955207.1:0-57984 GCF_022376445.1 Fomitopsis serialis | reverse complement strand
CAGATGAACCCACTCTGTGGTCGGTAGCGAAGAACTTAGGCAAGATGCGCGAAAGGAGCTCGATCTTGCCGGACGAGCGAATCAGAGTCTCGTTGATAATACCAGAAGGGTTGACCCTGTCCTCGACGCTCTCGAAGAGGAAGGGATGCTGGCAGATCTTTCGCAACTGCATGAGCTCATTGCTGAGACCCTTGACACCCCCGTTTTTGCTACAAGATGATGAGATACAGACTCCTCAATACGAAGCGAAAAGGATACTCACCCCTTCGTATCCTTGCCGTCAGCGATCATCTTGTACTTCTTCATCTGCTTGTACAACTGCGACTGCAGCGCGCTCATGCGGATCTTGATCACTTTCTCGACCTTGTCGGGCAATTCGCTCTCCACGTCCTTCTTGAGACGCCTCAGCAAGAAAGGCCGAAGCACCTTATGCAGTCGCCGAATGATGAGTAGCGCCTCTTCTTCGTTCAGCTCGATCTTGTCACCAGTGCCAGAGTTGGCGAACGGCGTGTTGAACCACTCGTCAAATGACTTGACCGAGTTGAAGATCTTCGGGAGGACGAAGTTAAGCAGAGCCCACAGCTCGGGGAGGTTGTTCTGGAGGGGGGTACCGGTGAGGATGAGCCGGTAGCGGGAGTGGTAGTACTGCGTGAGCGTCTGTGCGAGCTTGCTCTGGGTATTCTTCATACGGTGACCCTCGTCAATGATCATGTGTACCCAACGCATACGGGCTAGGTGCACACGATCCTTGATGATATACTCGTACGTCGTAAGCAGGACTTGGAAGTTACCCGTACGAAGGTCGCCCTGGAGGGCCTTCCGCTGAGTAGGGTTCCCTTTGTACGAAATCATCTTGACGTTGGGCGCCCACTTTGCGAACTCACCGGACCAGTTCGTCATGGTGGATAGGGGCACGATGACCAAGTAAGGGCCCCGCTGCTTCTTGGTTTCAATCAAATAGGTGATGAGTGAGATCGTTTGGATCGTCTTGCCGAGACCCTGCACATATATTAGCGCAAGAAAAGAGGGGAAGTAGGAAGAACGAACCATCTCGTCTGCGAGGATGCCATTGAGCTTGTTGTTGTATAGACTGACCATCCACTGGAGACCCTTCAGCTGATAATCCTTAAGCGTTCCACCGATCAGCATGGCCGGCTGTTTCGTGATCCTCTCCTTGAGTCTATGCGCGACGGCATAGTAATCAAGCTTGCCCTTGTCTTCACCCTCGTTGTCAAACTTCTGCGCACCGAAAGTAGCCTCGCTAGTCGGGTCGTCCTCATACATCGACGAGCCGACATCTGGGAGGGGCACATCCTCCTGCTGCTCCATCACAGCCTGCGTCAGCGAGTCCAGGTAGGTATCCGTTTGCCGCAGAAGGTGCGTGATGCGCGTATCCTTCGCCGTGTCAATAAGCTTCATGTACGCCTCCTCATCGTCGGCCTTCAGCGCCTTAAGACGCTCCTTGCTGATCCGCTCAATGCGCTTCTGCTCCTCCTTCTCGGTGTGTGAGTGCAAAGACAGCACAGCCTTGCCTAGCCGTACGATGCGGTCCTGCGCCGAGCGGCTCGCCGCGACCACTTCCCGCCCGTGTGCGCAGATCACCGACAGCTGTTCGACGTGCTTCTGCTTCGCCCGCCGCTCCCGGTCAACGCGCTGCTTCCGCTCCAGCTGCTCCGTCATGCGTGCATCCCGGATCGTCGGCTTACGCGTCCGCCGGAAGTCTGCCCGGTTCAACGGCAGCATCGACCCGTGCGTGAGCCGCTCCGCCACCAGTGCCCGCATCTGTCGCTGCTTGTCGAGCACTCGCAGACCCTTTAGCTCGATCAGCGCGCGCAGCTTGCCCTGTGCGTTCGGGCTCGGGTGCGCCAGGTGCGCGAGCTCGTCGCCGCCCGCGCTGTTCTCCTTCTCCTCGCGAATGATATCGTCGGCGACGCTCTCCATCCCGCCGTCGCCCATAGTTGCCGGGAGCTCCTCCAGCTCTCGGATCCGCTGCTCGATGCGCGCGTCCACGTACCTGTTGCGCTCAGATATGACTTGGTGCGGGTCGAGCCCTGTCGGCATGAGTGTCGGGATCAGCAGCCGCTGTAGACGGGTCGCCCACTGCGTAAGCGGAGCATCGCTGTCGAGCAAGAGGTGGTCGAAGGGATGTTGATACGCGTTATACGGGTAGATACCCGAGTTCACGTCGTCCTCAAGGAACGGTCCCTTGGGCACGTCGGCTCCGCTAAGGTCCATGTCCTCCGCCTTGATCTCCTCTACAATCGGCTCGGTCAATGTCGCGTCCATCACGCCGGGGGTCGCGCTCTTGTGGACTTTGACGGCGCTGTCGATGACTCGGGCGTCGACACCTCCACTCTGGAGAAGTTTCTGTAGGTCCGGCACGACCTGGTTGGGTAGCCGCATCGCCTGCTGGATCGCCTCGGGGACGGGCTTGTTGCGCATGAGCATCTTGAACGCCTGTATTTGAGCTCGTAGAGCCTCGATTTGCTCCGGCGTGAACGAGACGGGGGTGCTGGGGGCTTGAGGGTAAGGTTGGGCGGACGCTGTGCCATTCGTGAGCGAATTGCCGTTGGGCAAGGCGTTGCCGTTCGTGAGGCCGGATGTCGACGCATGTCCATTGAGTCCGGGTTGATTATGGTCAGGAATGTTCGTGTCTAGGGGGAAAGCGACCGTTGAGTACGCTCGAGAACAGGATAGCAAGAGGTAATGTAGCAGGAAAACAGTAGTACTCACTCTGTGGTTGCGGTTGCTGTATTTGCTGTAGGAAGTGGTAGATCTTCGCGTACTCGGCGGACGTCTCGACTGTGGCGCCCTGTTCTTTCAGAAGATGTGCGCGCTGCGGAGGGAACGGAGGTCAGCCAGCACGCGCTGCTCGGTGAAGGCCACATACGCGGACAAGTCCTTGTATTTGCTCTCGGGTGAACTGGGGACGGGGGGCCTGTCTGTTGCCGTTGAGGTAGGGCTGGCCGTTGGTGAGTTGTGGATTGACGACGTTTGGCGCGGCCATAGCTTCGCGTGTCGTCGCGACTCGGTCGCGTCGTGCAGATCTCGTGAACCTAGCCCGAGTGCTTGAAGCCGGCTCGGCGTCAAGTGAATGGTCGAGGACAAAGGCAAACGCTTACAAAGACACCGCCACGCCTCTCTTTCCCTTTTCGGACACTGCTTCTTTTGGAGCACGTGACTCGACGCGTCCACATTCAGCGCTCAGCGGCGAGCGCGACTCGCGAGTCGACGCGTTCGCTTCCGGAATCCGCGCCACCGCTGCCTGTCTCTCGCCGCGGCGCCCATAGCTTGTCCCCGGTTTGTTCAAGGTACACACAGACAATATGCCTGCAGAGCGTGCTGGTGTATGTGATTGAATACGGCTCGTTGATCTTCTCACTCACCCTCTTCCCTACAGTACACGGTGACGATGTTCCTCATCGACGTCGCGCCAACCATGGGCAGGATGAGACAGGTCGAGGTTGCCGGAACGAAGCCCGGAGAGTCAAAAATTGTAGAGATGACCAATCTGGAGTGGTCTCTGCAGTTCGTTATGCTCAAGATCCAGGAGATGGTACGCCGCACACGGCTATCGTTCGGCCAGGACTTCCTGACTGTAGGATTAGATCTATCATGGCAGGAAGACGGACCAATGTGGAGTGATATTGTTTGGATCTGAAGGTAAGAGTGACACAAGCTTTGCGACGTATGACTTATGGAGTCGGAACCAGAGACAGATAACATCATCAACGAAGAAAGCGGCGGCTATGAGAATGTCAAACAATACATCCCTATCGGAACACCAAGTGCAAGCACGCTTGCCAAACTACAGGCGCTGGAGCCGTCAACTACTCATGGGGACCGTGAGTCTCTCGGACATCGTTAGCCTACTGCATCTCACATTTGATGATCCTTGTTTTGCACGCCATGCATAGCCGTCGACGCTCTCATAGTAGGTGTCGAGACGCAGGACAGACACCTAGAAAAGAAGAAGACATGGACGAGAAAGGTCGTTCTCCTGACGGACGCCGAGAATCCCATCGAGCTTGAGGACTGGGAAGCGACTGTCGAGAAGATGAACACATTGAACGTTGGCCTGACCGTTATGTACGTCAGTCTCACTGGCATCAATGTCTTTGGCTGAGCAGTTTGCAGCGGCATCGACTTCGACGACGAAGAGCTCCCGTTCCACGAGGAGAACAAGACACACATCAAGGCAAGCTCACCTTGTTGTCGCCATTCAAGCTCATTTGTGAACATGCTTTTAGCGGACCAACGAGGAGTTCTACCATAACCTCGTCAGTAGCCTTCATCGCGGTATCGTCGGCAACTGCGACTTTGCCCTGCGCGAAATCAGTCGACCCGACGTGAAGGAGACCCGCTCAGTGATGCAGGGCACGATACTGCGCCTGGGCGACGTCGACGCGCGTCCGGAAGAGGCGGTCGAGATACTCTGCAAGACGAGCAAAGCAACCGCCGTTCAGCGACCCAAGAGCTGGAAGAAGTTTGCGCGACGTGAGAAAAACAAAGACGAGCAGGAGGGCAAAGACGCGATGCAGGTCGACGAAGACAAAACCGTCTTCGCGCAGCTGCGTGTGCGCACGGAGTACTACATCGATAATGACACCGCACGGAAGGCCGATGATGAAGGCTCAGATGCGGGCGCTGACGAGACAGACGGCGAGGACGGTGGAGAGAAGAAGGTGAAGGTGGAGAAGGAGGAGCTTGTGCGCGGCTTCAGGTATGGCTCGTCGTATGCCCCGTGTCCCGACGGGCTATTCCCGCGGCTCGCGACGCGCAAAGGTATCGACATCTGCGGCTTCTTTCAGTCGAAGAACTTCCGGAGAGAGTATGCAATGAGCGAGGTCACATATGTCTGGGCGGACCCGGCGCATCCCCTCCAGCAGGTCGCGCTGAGTGCGCTCGTTCAGGCGATGTTTGAGAAGGGATCGATGGCGATCGCGCGGTGGGTCAACAGGGATGGGTCGGAGCCGAAGATGGGTGTGCTACACCCGATCATGTTGAGCGAGTGGATTGTTTGTTGTTTGTACAGGTATGATCTGCGGCAGTTCAGCTGGAGTCGGTAACAACCTGCCTCTCACAGGTGCCTTTCGCCGACGATGTGCGCAACTTCCCTTTCCCCTCTCTCGAACATCTCGTGTCAAAGAAGGGCGAACCCATTACCACGCACCCATACCTACCGACGGAGGAACAGATGGAAGCAATGGAGCACTTCGTCGATGCGATGGACCTGATGGAAGTTGGCGAGAAGAATGAGGAAGGGTACGATGCGACTATCGAAGTCTTTCAGGCGAAACTGACACGTGGTTTGTGTCCAGTAAACGGATGGCTTGGTTCGACACCCGCCTCTCCTACAACCCTGCCATACATCGTGTGAAGCAAGCACAGTTCCACGCAGCCGTTGTGACCGATCTCAACACCAACCCGTTGCCACCCCCGCATCCGGAACTTACAAAGTATTTCGAACCCCCGAAGCGTGTTCTCAAGCGATCGCTGGATGCCGTTGAGGACTGCAAGGACCGCTTCAAGGTTAGGGAAGGTGAGCGTCCTCTTCAGCCGTTGTCCCCTACGTAAGGTCTCATTGAGGTCATGACAGTGCCGAAGAAGGTCGCTCGAACACGAAAGGACGGTCATGTCCGCGCACGCGACGAAGACGATGACACTCTTCTGCTTGACAAGGCGGCCAGGCGCACCAAGTCTTCGACACAGCTCGGGGCTGCCAGCCAGCACAGTCAAAGCCAGAGTCAAATCCTCCGCGCACAATCTTCTCAACAAGCAAAGAAGGTAGCAGATGACTCAGAAACAGAGAGCGAGACGGAGCCTGAGGAAGATGAGGAACTTCTGCTTGATAAGAAACCGACGAACAGGGGTGCTTTACCCACGCCCGCTCCGGAAGAGCCTGATCGAGGACAAGCACACGGACGAATCGTGGGTTCGACATATCCGTTGGAAGACTTCAAGGCAAACATTGCCAGAGGCGACGTGGTTACGAAAGCCGTGGAAGATCTCGGTGCAGTTATTCGGGAGATCGTCTTGCGTCCTTTCGCGTCAAGACGAGCGGAGGAGATGATTCAGTGCATGCGTGAGCTAAGGCAAGTATGTTTGGAGGAAGATGAGATCGATGCATGGAACGCGTGCGTATTCATGGTCATCTACGTAAGCTTGCGGTGCTCAACCGTCCATAGGTTTCTGCGAGCCCTGCATGAAGCATGCTTAGATGGCAAGCCCGGTAACAACGACTTTTGGTCTCGCGTCAAAGATGAAGGGCGGACACTGAGCCTCATCAGCGACACTGAAGCGAGCGAGCTGGGAGGCAAGTCGGATGTGTCTGAGTCCAAGGTGCTGAGGTACGTTTTCTCTCACCTGCCATAATGCGCGTGAATGACCGACCGGAGCGCAGTTCATTCAGTAGTGGTTACGCGTATAGCGGTCGATGTTGAACATATCTTGAATATTGCTGTTCTGTTTAACTTTCTGGCCACGAACGCTGTGGTGACTGACAGTAGCTACATATCTAGCTGAGTACTCTATCCTCTATCGAAGTTGAATGCTGTCGCGTACGTATACACAGTGACGTAGCAAACGTTAGCATGGGCAAGATTGACTGACTTCCTGGCTATGTGCGAGGGCTCCTGGACTATTGTAAGCAATGATTCTGATTCAGACGTTCTGAGCAGATTGTTGTACAATATACTACTCTATACTGCACCGATGTGATTCATATTACTTCCTGCCCCACCAGCCTCCGAGCAAACTAGTCAAACCACTTCCCGACGGAGCGGACGGTTCTGGAGTCGGCGCCCTCTCAATCTCCTCCTTAGCCCGGGCCGTTACCTTCTTCTCGATTACCGGAGCTGCAGCAGCCTGTGGCACTTTCCCGACTACCTTACCCGCACGCTCCTGCAGTCGGTCCATGTCGAGATTGGCGTAGTTCAGTGCAATGTCAAGAATAACGGCTTCTTGTACGTCTTCCGGGCCTCTTCATCGACGGAACCGCCGTTGTACGCGAACCAATCGCGCTTGTACTCCGTGCTGTCCTCTGCCACTTCCGCGTCGAGTTGATCTACGTCCTCTGCGAGCAGTGGGTAGAACGTAATCGGGTCGCTATCGCTGTCGGCCAGAATCGATAAGGTAGAGTGTGCCGACCGCAGTGTATGCTCGCATGCTGCGTGAGCGTAAGCGCCTCTGCGTATTCTTGAGGGAGCATAAGACCGCGCGAGTAGCGGCATCTCCGAGCCTTCGAGAATTCTTGTCGTGCCTCCACTGCCGACGCCAAGTCCGGGCTCTCATCCACGATTGTGAGGGTGCGCATCTGCTCGAGACTTTGAATGACAGTGTCGAGAAGCTTGACGACCGCTGGGTAAAGACGTGCGTCGACGTGCTCCTTGCGAGGCTTCGACGTGCTGCTAACTTTCGACGTGTGGGGTGTCTGCGACTGATGGAGGAGCGTAGAGATGAGCAGCAGATCGCGCTGGATGCGGTAGGATAGTAGTTGATACACGATGAACGCGTGCACAAAGGCGATATCGCGCGTGCCAGCAGCGGGAGCGGCTGAGGTCGACCCTGTCAGTTGTTGAGCCTCGACCAGTTTACGCGCTACTCCTCGGCATCGCTGAGTGCGGAGAGAATGGCATCGTATGCGGCAACGCCACGCTTTGAGCGAGTGCCCTTTCCCGCCCGCCCCTTTTTTTGCTCCTTCTACCGCCTCCTGCTCTGTGCGTTGCTGTTCGAGCTTACCCGCCTCCTTCAGCCGTTTCTCCGCCTCCTGTGCGCGCAAAAAGACGCCCACAAGCTCGGGGTTCCTCACCGGCACCGGCTCGTCCTCCCACATCAACGTCTCCAGTTTCTGCCTACCATGTCCTGCGCTCTCCGCCTCCCTGCCCAAGCTGGCCAACAGCTTGTCGCAACCCTCCACGAGCTGGTTCCGATGCTTCGGTGCAACGTCTGCCACAATCGCGTCGACGTCATACGAGTTGGGCCGACGCATCTCGTGTGCACAGTGGCGGATTTCAGGGCCAATCTCGTCTGCGAAGCTGTTGCGAGCGCCTGGTCGCGGCTCGTAGCCGCCTTGCTTGCTAGCTCGTCCAGGAGGCTACGAGCGACACTCATCTGGACGAGTGCGTCCTCAAATTCGTAGCGGTGTCGTAAAAGCCGTCCGTTAATGATTAGGGTGTACACGGTGGCCTGTGCAAGGTCGTCTGAGGAGAGACGAGCTGAAGAGTAGAGCGTCTGGCAATGCGAGAGCAGTTGGGTCGACCAGTGGATAGCGCGCCGTAGACGAGATGTTGCATGTCGGCGCAGAGCAGAAGGGCTATCGTCATGACCCTTGACGGCAGCGCCCTTCGGGTTCGTGGTCGCTTGGTTTGCCTGGAGGTTGAGCTCTTGAGAGTAAGCCCAGGCTCGTTCCGCCTCGAAGAAGAGTAGCTGTAGGCTGTAACAGGTTTGAGCAGCAATACAAAGGTTCTACGATTTGGACTCACTGTCCATCATTGATTGCGTCGAGCTTGAGCGGAGGCAGCTTCTTGAACTCGCGACCTTTGCCATGGGTCATCTTTATGGACGACCGCAAGCGATGGGTCCGGTTCCCGCAATGTTTCCTGGCTTCTCTCAGCACCACAAGGGCACATACAGAGTTGCTCACATACCTGTAGCGTCCATAGTCATTGTACCGCAACCCATACGCATTGCGCTGTTCGTTCGCGAGCAAAAGCGCTGTCTCCTAAGTCAGAACGCAGCTGCCACAGACCGACGGATTCGCCCCGACCTTGGAAGCCGACTTTCGAGTCGGCGGATGTCTGAGCCATGCAGAATATACGAGACCGCGCTAGAAGGTCCTTGATGGCAGTCGAAGGTTCGCGGAGATGGTCGTGGTCGCAAGCCAAAACGCGAGGGCGCGCAACGCGTCTGAGCCTGTCTGAGCCTGTCGATCGCGTACCGCCCGCTCCTTCCTCATAAGACACCTCGTTGACTGTTCCAGCCCACGTATCTTTCTAAACCCGTCCCATTGCAGCTCGGAGCACCTTATTGAAGACAGGGATGGCGACTGATATCCTGGAGCCGACTCTACAAAATGTCTTGGACCAGAGGTCGCTGAAGTGGATCTTCTGCGGCACGTTTACTCTCTAGTGCTGCGATGTATGTATGCTCATTGTGCTCCGCGGCGTTCAGGTGGCAAGGGTGGTGTCGGTAGGTCGTACAGTAGTCGTTTCGCTTGTGGAATCCTCAATGTACGATAGGAAAGACAACGACGTCGTGTTCGCTCGCGATCCAGCTAGCGACATGCCGGGAATCTGTCCTCCTCATCGTACGTTCTCGCGTGGATGTACACGCACACACATCCTTTACCATGCGTCTTATAGTCCACAGATCCTGCGCACAACCTCTCGGATGCTTTTGGCCAGAAGTTCTCGAAGGAGGCGACGAAAGTGAACGGGTTCGACAACCTCTTCGCAATGGAGATCGACCCGACGAGTGCGATCCAGGAGATGGTCGAGCAGTGTGCGTGCCTCTGCAGCGAGTGTGGGTCGCGCACATCCTCACACCGAACCCTACTATTCAGCGGACTCGAACGGGATGATGGGCAGCATGATGCAGGACCTCGCGTTCGCCATCCCGGGTGTGGACGAAGCGATGAGCTTTGCGGAGATCATGAAGTGCGTATACACCAATGCTGCTACGTTGGTTTTCCGCGCAAATACTCAGCTGCACATGTATGTTAGGCACGTCAAGTCGATGGAATACTCCGTCATCGTCTTCGACACTGCCCCGACAGGACACACCCTTCGCTTCCTCTCCTTCCCAACTGTCCTCGAGAAGGCGCTTGGCAAGCTGAGTGCGCTCAGTGGACGCATTGGGCCCATGATCAACCAGGTGCGCGTCCACTGCTTATTTGGTACGGGTGGCGTACTGAAGCAGGTACGTGGTAGATGACGAGCCTGATGGGTGGCCAGGCGGACGCGCCAGAAGACATGTTCGCTAAGCTCGAGAGCATGCGTGCGGTCATCACAGAGGTGAACACGCAGTTCAAGGACCCAGTATGTCGATGACTTTGCCAGATTGTGATGTGATAGACTGATTGTGGTATGTGGACGTAGGAAAAGACAACCTTCGTCTGCGTGTGCATCTCTGAGTTCCTCTCGCTCTACGAGACCGAGCGGCTCGTTCAGGAGCTCACCGCTTATGAAATCGACACGCACAACATCGTTGTTAACCAGCTTCTCTTCCCCAAGCAGAGTGAGTTCTCGCTCTACCTCCCCCCACTGTTTACGTATCTGACTCCACTACCCTTCACAGGTTCGAACTGCGAGCATTGCCGCGTACGGCACAACATGCAGCAGAAGTACCTGAACGAGGCACACGAGCTATACGACGAATTCTTCCACATCGTGCAGCTGCCGCTGCTTACGGAAGAGGTGCGCGGACCTCAGAAGCTGAAGGACTTTAGCAACATGCTTGTGGAGCCGTACGTACCCCCTGTAGACTAATAAACACCGCTGGTAGTGTGTATGATCATTGATGGTTCTGCTTAATTGATTTTGTCGTGGACAGGGTGTCTGGACAGCCCTAGCGGCGCAGCCTTCTGGCAGGGTGTCATGTCCACTCCATGCCGGCCGGATATTACAAGTGTGGTCGCTTGAGAGCGATATACCGACGTCTGTTGCCACTTTCAAATGGACCTTCATTCCGAACGGAGATTATTGTCACACAAAGTCTGTGCCATCCAGTGTCGTGGAAAGCAAACACTGCCAGTCAGCAACAATGGTGCCGTAGGATCCCAGCTAGTTTGAACACAGGAAAGCATGTGCGGTGATGAATTCGAAACAATGCGCAGCTTGCCGCAGCAAACTCGCCCAACAGCGGCATACGATTTACAATATAGAAGCCGCATGTCTTAAGGCGAGTTTCTTAGCTCATTCCTCGCACCTGCGGCGTGTAGGTAGTAGCTATCCTTGTCGGTGGCATTAACTGTGTTCACACCTACGTGGGAGCATTCGGATGCATGTTAACCCATTGGACCAGATCTGGTAAAGCTCCAGAGGATAGCATCCCGTCTCTGCATGCAAGTGTCCAGACAGTACGCCGTAACTCCCCACGAGGACGCCAGGATGTGGATGAGTCTCAGCCAACCAAGGACTGAATACATTGTACCCTGAGAGTGAATACGACCTGAAGCCAATTGACACTGAGCAGAACTCGGAAGCATGGATGGATGGAGGACATGGGAGGTTTGGTCGAAGGGTTGATCCGGGTGAACGACCGTCGCGGGCATTATTTATAATTAATTGGAGGAAATCAGGCTCCGCGGCCCGCCCGAGGACAACGCGCTTCGACGCTCCTTCAAGTTGTCTACGCCTACGACCTCTTGCTGAGCGGCCCTCCGGTCAGGTTATAACTCTGCGCGGTCGATCCTGGGGATCACTATCTACTTCTTCACCAGCTACTGCATCTCTATCTTCACTCTGGCTTCATTAACACGCGGGGACTACACAGCCCGAGATGCACATACCGCCTGAGACGGAAGTGATTGACCTTCGAGCTCCTTCGCCCACAGGCTCGTCACACCCCGAGGCTTCTGAGCAGGAGGCCGCAGCAGACAATCTCGATGGCAGCAGAGACGAAGGCACGCCGACGCCGCTGGGCGAGGGCACAGACTATCCCGCACCAGCGAGTTCCAGTCTCTCGCTGACACTGACAGTGACAGGGCTCGACTCGGACGCCATCCCCAGCCTGAGTACGCACGAGGCCCCCTCCTCCTCGCCCACTCCCCCTCCTGTCCCCGAGAAGGACCCCGCCCTCATCTCGCGCCTCACCATTACCCCCGCCAACTCCGACTTCGCGCTCAAGATGGCGATGATGGGCCTCCGCCCCGCCCCGCCCCTCCCGCCCTCGCCTCCGCTCACCCCGCTCACCCCCGGCGCAGCCAATACCAGTAGTGCAGCCCGCCACGTGAACGTGCGTCGGTCATGGGCCGAAGATGACCTCGAGACGGCCTCAGCTTCCTCGCAGGATGACGGCTCAACAAGCCCGAGCACGAAGGAGGCGGCGGTACCTGCGGCGGACGACGCGGTGCATGCGGTGTTTGGGAACGGGATAGGTAATATTGACCCAGACCATCCGCTCAGCCCGAGTAAGGGTGCAAGTGGGCAACAATCGAGTCCGCCCCTTTGGGAGCGCGTCGACCCGCCTCCAGGCAACGGCACAAATCCGTATGGCTCGAGTCACACTCGCATACACGACTTCTCGAGCACGAAGCCTCTGTGAGTTCTTTGCCTTGTTCGGCCTCGGTACGAGAGGCTGATTTCCGGGGTGCAGACGGTCAAGACCACTAGTGCCTTACTCGTCTTACTACTTCGGTCCACCTCCGCCAGATGCTGCCTACGGTACCGAGCCAATAGGTCAGATCGGCCTACACCACCCGCGTGAAATCGTCAGGATAGAGCGCGACTACTCTGCAGGCGAGCTCCCGCAGTTCTCGCCAGTATACCCTTTGGAGTTTGAGGGCCGGGTATGTATTTCATGTCTCTTCTACTCACAGCAGAGCTGACGCGTCGATGTGCGCCAGTTAACACCCACACAGTTCCTCGAGACCATCAACGCCATTAACGAGATCCTGATATCCGCACATAGCTTGAAGCACTCGTTTGTGGATAACGCACTGTCGTTCTTCACGTTGCAGACCTCGAGGCTGGTGTTGGCATCGCATTACGACAAGGTGGGCTTTTTGTCGATTTCTCTTTGGTCCCATGCAGTTTAAGAAACGTCCATGTGAGCTGTGTGGACGACGAAGATGGAGCTGTACGTTCCGTGACAGCTTCTCAGATGTCAGCTGCGAAATCTGTACCATGTCTTGGGCGCAGATGCATCCTCATTGACGAAACTCAGTGAACAGAACGCGTGTCGCACATAACCTCTCTTAGCTCGCTGTGCGAAGCACATATTATGTACGGCGTCACATTGAAGCCGTCGGGGACCATGGCGCTCGAAACTTCTACCTTATCACACACGCAATACCACCATTTGACCGTACACTGACGAATGCATAGGAAATGAGTCGGCTACAACAGCTCATCGAGGACGTCAACATGCGCTCTTACAACCCCCGAGGTCTGAACATTCTCTGGCCACGCAAGGTCGCATTTCTCTTTGTACGTAGCTTGTCTACTTCATTGTTATTCTGCGCTCACGTGTAGGGGGGCCTTGCCTTTGCAGCTCGAGATTGAGTACTACGTGAGTCTCGCCTCGCTGGATTGTGTCCTGACTTGACGCCTTCAACATGCATCTTCCTCAGTGAGTCATCTGTACATGTGTATCACCCCGCCACTTGACGGCGCAACGCCCGCCAGCATGACGCTGCCACTTCCGCTCGTTGCTACCCACACCCACCGTTGATTCGTGTTCGCGCTGTTTCGCCTCGCGATACACTTTGCATACCAAGCTCACGCTGCATATACGATATCCCGGACCTGCTACCGCTGCATACAGCTCGTCTAATTCGCCCGCTGACGTTGATGTTGAACATTGGTGTCGTATATAGCTGCTCGCCCCGTCTTTGAGGCTTTCGCGTGTAATTTATCAGGGCCAAGGTCCGCGCTCAGCCGAATCAGGCTCACTGCATTCGAGACTGGTTCTCTGCACGCATTTCTCGTGCACTCTCCACTTACTGTGCGTGTGTACTGCGAATACCACCTTGTACAAGATTATGGTCATGAATGACTATTCTGGTATTCAATTGCGAAAAGCACTGACTTCACAGCATCCACTGACAGCAAAGAACCGCTTGCAACATATTGTGTCTGTGTTCGACGCTTCTGTACACGCCGGTGAGAGCTACAACAGGACGCTGGATAGGAGAAGCGAAACAAGTGCGGTGAGTTTGGGAGCGCAGTCAGTTGCGAAGCTTTCCAACTCGTCGTTGTGCTGATGATCGCGTGTCATTCTCCCCTGCAGATGGACACCTCCGCCGCTGTCGGTATTCTTCCGCGCAAGTGGCAGCCACCGCATCGCCGGCGCAGTTGTCTGGGTATTCGGTACGTTCGAAGCGGTCGTTTGTGTTTCCTTTTCTCACTTGATCTCCCGCATCGCGTCTGTATATTGGTAACTGAGTAGACGCGGAATGCACTATGATGGCCTGGATGCGTGTACTAGAGATGATATCTAGCCAGTGCGGCGGACGCTGGTACGAGCAGGCGTGAGGTGACCCAACTCAGTCTCGTTGGAGGGGGTGAAGTGAGCTCTCTTAGCCTCACGACTGCTTCAGGGAGGCGTTAAAGGTCGTCGCACCCAAGTCGCACCTTGTGAGGTGACCAGGTTACCGGTCATTGCGCATGGCTGACAGTTGATCGACACATATTGGGCTGTGTGAGTGCTTCCATACAATCCCAGTTAGTTGATGCGACTCGTTGCTGATCTACATCTGTCAGACGACGACAACTACGCCCAAGCGATGTAAGGCTCAAGCTACCTCGCGCCGCTGCCCCGACTCGCGAGTCCTCACATCTTCTACCTCGAAGTAGATATCCGGCTGCCATTGGGGGCCGGTGAGCATGGTAAACTCTTTTCGCCAGTGATGGAGTGACATGCGTCTTGTAGACATATGCGAAGTTACAAGAAGGAAAAGTTTCCGCAGTGAGCAGCTGCAAGCCGCCAGTGGAAGTGATGCGACTGCTAACTTATCCGTGCGTTGACAGCTTCGGAGCTTCTTCATGAAAAGATAAAGTTGGGCTGATGGTACGTGCTGCTAGTACGATATTTTTGCGTTCTGTCTTTCCATTCACGCCAGTGATCCGCGAGACGGATCGCAGTACCTCACAGTTCGAGGCCGTGCAGGGCAAGCGTCGTGGTCGAGATGGGCACTGAGAAAGACCTAGGCGAGGGTGAGCTCATTCATCCGACCTAGGCTGAGGGTAAGTTTGAAGATGGATTCCGTCTTCTGCGTCCTTTATCATTATTCGTCTTTGCGAAACGTGGATGTCGACTAGTGAGATGTCCTGTCAGGTTGGCGAATGCTGTAGTTCCGAGCACGCGGACGTTGGTGGCGCATAGGACGTATTCTTTTCACTCTATTCTCATCCCGCATAGTCCAGGTCCTGCGGCGTACTAGTCGGGCATATATTCTCACAGACGTGGGCCCAGTATGCTGAACCGCACTGACAATCCGACGATATCAAGCAGAGAGGTCCAATGTATCATCGAAGTCCGTGAACCTGACCAAGCTTGACTCGGTGGAGCTGATGGATTTCCAGATTTGTCTGTCTCCCGATCTCCTCCTCCTTATCCCCCTCTTCTTGCTGATCGGAATAATTACATCCCCCTCACAGATGAATCAAACTCTACTATTAGTGTTAGTCGCTGGAGACCATGATGTCTCTATCAACACTCTTCAAGCCGGTCGGCATTGCACAGATCCCCAACTCACAATGCTGACATTGAACCTAGTCAGACATCTGGAACAATGGACCCGGATGCATTGAATGAGGCGGTTGGATTGCAGAGTTAGGTACGAGGCTCTTCACATGCCGCGACCAGTTCCTCCGTATTTGTGTATTCTGTTCTTCCTTTCTTTTCCAAAGCGTACCTCCCGCTCCCACAGCGGTATGGTCCGAGGGCCGTGTTTCCAAACACAGAAAATTCTCGAGGCCGAATTGCGGTCCACCGGTCGTCCACAGAATGTGGCTCTTGGTCGCATTACAAGACGCTGACCTCTATAACATTTGCGTTGTCTCATCTGCTTGGACCGAGAGGCTTGAATACACCGTGGCGCGTATCATCACGACAACACGCACGTCCCGAAAAGCGACCGTGTGCTCATTACCTTTCCGCGCGATAATTTCCGAGTGTTCTTTGTCGTCTACTAAGACATGGATTTGTATGTCAGCTTTTGGTCAGAAGCTGATAGGGTTTGTATGAATTCTGTTCGTCAGATGCTGTGTTCCACTGAATGTTGTTTGCCAGTGCAGGCACATCACACTCCACAACTTCGCCTCACAGGCCAGCTGCGCATGTAGAACCCTGATAGTTCCTCGCGCTGCGATAGGCGATAGCACGGATAGTGATTCATGTCATAGATGTTTGGTCCAATACTGATCTCTTTGTGTTCCAGAGGTATATAGGTGCGCGTTCTCCCCCGAACAACGCTAGTAGCTCACAGTCATGTCGGCGGCTGAAGTTGCTCAGACCATCAAGCTCCTCGATGCAGCGTAGGTCGCACAGTCATGCCTCCGAGCGACTACTGAGAGCACGGGCGACAGATTCGCAGGCGATTGCTGTCAGATTGCAGCTATCGGTGAGTGCAACCTCGCTGTGACCCCGTATTTTTCCCCTTGACGTCCATGCACAGTGATTTATGCCTACGATCGCTTTCTCACCTTTCGCTGGGATGTGGATCTGATATGGCAGCGCCGGAACATGTCTGTAGCAACTGGCTTATACGTGCTGATACACATATCAGTGGCGGTGTACCTGTTTGGACAGGTGATCATCCTGATCCTTACAGGCTGTGAAGTAAGTTTAAGCTTTGTCTGTACTAGTAGTGCAGATGCTGATTCTGATCTAGAGGTAGCAATCTTTCTTCACCTACCTGAACCTACCTACAGTACATTAATTGGCAGCGGCTATATCATGACAGTCGTACAATTATGCGCTGGCGCGCTATTTCATACCAGCTTTGGTGGTGCGCGCGGAAATGTTCTCCTGTACAGCCTATTAATGCCTGACTGCGATTTTTCACAGCTTTCACGGCATTGCGTGCCTACGCCATCAGCAATCGCTCTATCTCGCTCACGTGTGCGATCTTCTCAGCCTCGTTGGTGCTCTTCGTAGGGGATATAGTGCGTTGATTATCATTGCCTGTTCGCGATTTTCTACGTACTAATGTGGTTGTCAGTATGAGATTTCCACAATTGTCCTGGTCGGTGCACCAGAGCCGGTTGGATGTGTGCTCTCTTCGGATGGTACAAGCTATAGGTGGTTTTCATATGCTGATAATTTGGAATGATCCTCACAGGACCATGTATGGTGCCATACACAGACCACGTACGTTGAAACTCCAATACTTGATTCACGTCAGAGATACACTTACGATTTCGGCCTTCGTGGCCTTAGTGATCATCGCCGGAGAAGCAGCTAATATAGTTGCCGAGGTTTTGTTGGTAGCGGCGACTTGGCGTCATGCACACATGATCAAATTCGCCAAAGATGCGCACGTTGAGGCCCCAATCACAACGATTTTGCTCCGAGATGGTCAGTAACATGCCTACGAAGTCGATCTTACATCTGACTCAGTGGTTTCTTTGCACCTCCCCAGGTACTGTCTATTTTGTGTGAGTCCGCCGTGTATCATACAAACACAAACACATCAGTATAATCTCGCTTGGTACAGGACTATTCTTGCACTTCTCATCATCACTATGACACTGGCTGCAACAAATAGTGTTTGTACCGTCCCCCAACAATGCTGTATGATGCTGACATTCACACCAGGTCGCGAACGGATTTGTTTCGCCCCTAACCGACGCGTGCGTGGTCTTCCATTCATGACACAATCACATCTGAGCATGTACCGCAGCCTCCAAGTGATCTTAATTTCACACTTCTACCTCAACTTACGCGAAGCCAATTCAATGGACATGGATTCCGGGGCATCTCAGATATCCGACGTCCGTTTCACGCGTGTGGTCGGGAGCCTCGCCGGCTCGCTCCCTTATGGTATGCACAGTTCTCCAGGAGGCGTGGACGCAGGGCCCGACTCCGTTGGCTCAGACGAGGAGTTTGTGGATGGTGGAGAGATGGATGGCTTAGACCAGGAGTCGGTCTGCGCAAGGCCTGAGGGCAGCATTGGGGGCTCGGAGCCTTGCGCCTCCAATGGCATGCCTAGTCCAGGACACCTGTACGTGGAAGAGGTCCCGAGAACCGAGGCTATTGTCGCATAACATTCCTCGATGTATCCTCACTTCACCACGATCATCTCCCGATCGATATTCAGATCCCTCAAATGCAATTTACGTTGGTGAATTCAACAGATTCGTGTATTGCCAACGTGACAATGTAAGATCTGATTTGCCAGCTGCGAAACCAGTGTTGTAAGTTCTGCCGCCTATACGACATTCAGTGACACCACCAGGATATCTCGACGACTGTTGTACAGGAAACAGACCAAGTTTGTAGTCGACGGAGACCCACATGTGAGGTGCTCTCAGGCATGGCTTCCGGAGTCTCCGCGCCGCGCCTTACTCGAGCTCGCTCTTCAGAGTCTTCTGGGCGTCTGAATTATCCTTGTCCAGCTCACAGCCACCACCACGACGTCGACGTCGAGTCTCGAATTTGGTCTTCTGTCTTGTCTCCTCAATGTTTCTAACATTGTGATCCACGGCTGCTCACCCGATGTACATGTCTGCATGCCGACCAATGTGATCATCGACTGCATCTCAGCCCGTGTTGACCTGGTGTGCGTACGCCTCCCCATGTAAGCTCTACGAGCGCACCAAGTGCGCTTTACCTATTCAGTATACTCTGACATTTTCAGCTACCACATATGTAGAGCCTTCAACGGATTCCCAACGATAAAGAGTACGCGGACCCAAGCCACGACCTACCTGCGGCCATCCGGCGGACCGGATTCCAGCACGATCCTCGATCGGAGAAGAGTGGTTTTGACGAGCCTATGGATGAAGCGAGATGGGCAGAGCAAGAAGTCGTAAGTTTGGCTAGTATGTAACGGTCACCATACGTTGCAACATACACGCATAGGGCGGTAACATCGTTGACAGGGCGGTTCAGGTGAGCGCGCTTCTCGACGAGGTGGTGACTGATCAAGCCGAACTCACAAGGTGCGATTGCATCAAACATAAAACAGGCTTACCGTACCGTGACCATGTCGTACGCGCTACGATCCGGATCTCGACCAAATTTCAGCAGGCGCGTCGGAGGACTGTCAAAACTTGGACGGAGCATCCAGTGCCACTGACTGCCGCGTCGGTGTCGCAGTTGTCTGACTTGAGGTAACACAGCCGTCAAGCTTTCAAGCTTTCAAGTTTGCAAGTTTCAAGGATATCTGCAAGGATCTTGACAGTCGCACCGCATCGCGGCGCAAGAACCAACTCATCTTAGTCCATCATTGCTCCAAGCTTGTCCCGTCCTGGCCGTCATCCGCAACGTCCTACGTAAGATCTGGATCTTCGGCGCTGGCTACATGTCCCTCGAACTTCCGAGTCGTACTACCGTCAAACAGTCCAGTAAATGCTCGAGCTCGAGCCCATACATATCGCCCGGAATCTCGTTTACAAAGCGGATTTTTCGAGGTCGTGTTCCCTGCTACAAACACGGATGGCGGATTGAGGTTGGAGTTAATCCACGAGATTTGGCACGCATATAGAGCTATGGTGGTGACGCGGACGAGTCACCCCTGTATGTTACAATGCACATCCACATGCGTGCACAACAGCTATGCAGTCGGAAGCCCGGAACCCAAGCCGAGCCCATGACGGCGCATCCATAGACCATGGCATGTCCCAGCCCTCTCCTCCACATGCACGGAGACAAAACAGGCTAGCCGCACACACCATCTGTCGGGGTGGAGTCCGTGTGGCCATCTTCCGACTTCCGAATCCAAGCCTAGAGGAGACACGTTCGCGAGATAACGATCCTACCTTCCATGCATCCCGGCCCGGCCCTCCAGCGTTGATCGCCTGGAGGTCATCACCGACGCCGTCGAGCCACCTTCAAAGAAAGGTACGTGGGCGGTGTGTACGCAACTCACCGCAATTGGTGCTCCGGTTCAGTCGCACAGAGGCCGACTCCTTCGATCTTCGTTGGGGAATGGCAGATATACCTCGCCGAGTCGGAACGCCTGCCACAAACTTTCTGCCCCCCTCTCCATACGAGTGGCCCCGCAAACCTACGACCCACCATCATCGTACAGCGGACGCTCGGCCGCACCCCGATGCGTCTCGGACACCGTACGGGGGATAAGGTTGTGGAGAGCTTGATTGGGCCAGGGACGCGTTGCGCCAGCCTCTAGGCTCTAGGGAATGGTACGGAAGGCTGAGACCGCTCCTATCTAGCCCCGCCTGGTGGTTGGGAGACCTGCGGCTGAGAAGGAGACCTGGACCGAGAGTTGGACCCAAGTGTGCGTGGCGCCAAATGCAGAGGTAGGAGCCGACGTGGTCCGCAGCCATCCCCAGGAGTCGAGCGTCCCCAGGTCAGAGGCGTTCACTTCCAGTCCAGGGCGCCCCCAGAGTCCCAAGACATGCATTCGGCCGACATACAGTATGGTTCAAGTTGGGGCGGCGCGGCAGCACGAATGTTACGACGGTGACTCGACTGATTGCATTCGCTGAGATATCGCTCGATCTCCGCGGGGGTCGGACGATCGTTAGCGCAGGGATCGCCTGCCGAGGGGTACGCGGCCCTGCCACCGTATGCAACCAGCGGTTGCATCTTGATGTCGTGATGAACTGTCGTATATACCTTAACGCTCGGGGACAACGGGGGTCAGTGCGGGTCGGTTGGAGATGGCGCCTCACCGAGTCACAAGAGGTCGAAAACGCCGCCGTCGACTGAGACATTGACCTCACAGACGCCCTGTGAAGGATGGGAAGTGTGGTATGAGTTCCACGACAAGCCGCCGATGGATCAGTGGGGGTTGCACGTTGCAGGGCACCTGGAGAGGGGGATCGTCCTGAGGGAAGTTCTGGCCAGGGCGGTCGACGAACGAGAAAGAAGGTTGATCAGAAGACTGGTGGTGCTCCACAGAGCTGGCCGAGAAGTCGAGCACGGAGCGCCTCTGCTACCTTATGTAGAGATCAGGGGGCGCAGATCCCAAGTTACGTACTGTTGCTGTAGCGGGCCCGCTTGCGCCTGGTACAGAGACGAGCAAGGTGGTTGAGCAGACGGACTGCATGTCGACGTCGAGGAACAGGCGCGTCGGGGATCCGGGGAATTGACGGAAGGCCGTTGACGAGAGGAGGGCGTGTGAGGATCGCAGATGTGATCCTAAGTGCACGGTCACGGTCGACCCTCCGACGAGAACAGGAAGCGCAAGTGCTGGACGCCGAGCGCCGCGAAGAGACATGGACAGCATTGCGGGCAGATCATGCGGACGCGCGCGGGGGAAGAGCGTTCGGACGTGTTCGGCGAGACGGCGTGGGCGTGCGCTGGATATGGCAGTTCTGGACGGTCGTTCGCAGCAGAGCCGGAAGAATTCCCCAGCTGGGATGGAACCACGGGGACCGCGTGCGCAGTGTGAATGGGCTGCCCTGGGACTGTCTGGGTTGTGCGGCGTGCGGCGGCTGGAGGACGGTGGCGGGGCGGGAGCAGGAGTGGTGCGGCGGGGCGGGCGCGAGTCGAGTCATAGGAACGTCAGACGGCGGGGGCGGTGGGCTGGCGGCAGGTGGCGGAAGCGACGACGAGGGCTTGGTCAGCAGGTGCGGCGTGGCGGGAGAGGCGCCGATTGGACTCCGACGCTCGGGCGCTGGCTGGCCGCCGGGCGCGGCCTCGCATCCGCGTCGCCGGCAAGTTCCCGCCCCTCTCACCCTCCTCTCTCTCTCCGCCCTCTCACATCCCCTCCCCCGCCTCCTCCCCCCGTCTCCTCGTCCTCCTCGCCGTCGCCCTCCCCGCCGCAGCACTCAGCACGCGTGCGCACGCTCGCCGGCTCAGCCTAGATCCGCGCAGCTGACAAAGATCTCCTCGCTCGCCTCGCGATCCCAAACTCTGACGCAACCACCCACGAGTGTATCTGTACCAGCAATGGATCCCTTTGGCGGCGTGCAGTCCTTCTGGGACCTCTCCCAGCAGCCCAACACCTTCTCCGCCCTCCCCGACGACGACTTCCTTGCCTTCCTCGAGAAGCAGTTTCCCACCTCCGTAGGCAACAACGGCCTCACCACCTTCGACAGCGCCAATGCCCCAGAGGTCATCGACCCCCAGAGCCTCTCCCGCTACCCCCTTCCCAGCACCAGCCCGCCCTCCAGCGATAGCAGTCCCAGCCCGCCCAGTGTCAACACCGAGCACAGCCCGTCTCGGCGCCAGTCGGGATCCTTCAACACCCCCGCCTCCTCCGCTCCTACAGACCAGGACGAGCAGGGTCTCAAGCGCAAGGCGAGCGATGACAGCATATCCGGTGAGCCCACACACAAGAGCCAGCATACATCCAACAGTACGTCATACCATCGCCCGGTGAACGGTTCACCCGATACTGATGCGGCCACAGCCTCGAACAACAAGAAGTCCTCCTCTTCACGGCGTAAGTCAACCGGCAATCCTTCTCAGGTCTGTGGCCCCGTTCCTCCGCCACTCAGGTCGTATCCTGATCGTGCTGATAGGATGAGACTCGGTTACTCAAGCGTAAGGAGCAAAACAGAGCAGCGCAAAGAGCATTCCGGGAGCGCAAGGAAAAGCATGTCAAGGATGTACGTGGAGTTGTCGTCGCATCCCGTCATCATCGTAACCCATTTCTAGCTCGAAGACAAGGTTGCCGCACTGGAGGCCAAAAACCAAATGTCCGAATCCGAGAACGAGAACCTTCGCGACCTTCTCTCGCGACTGCAGAATGAGAACATGATGCTCAAGCAGGCCGCTTTCACTTTCTCTGTGCCACGGGAGAATGCACCGAACATGGCCAATGGCAACCCAGCCTCGGGGTCAGTGTCGCAGCCATTCAGTTTTGCATCACCTGGGGCAGGCCCGAGCCGCGCACCACAGTCGGCGCCGGCTCTCAACTTCAACTCACTCATCTCTTTCGACCCCAACGCGATGAACGATGAACCGACAGCGACAGACAGCGCGATGAACATGGACTTCGGTTTCGGCCAGCCACACTGTTCGTACAAGACGATCGCTGCGAACCCAATGTACATGTCCTTCGCGGAGCCATCACCGTATGATTCGTCACCGTCGTCGAACGGCGGGCAGAACGGAAACGGGTCGTTCGCGAGCAGTTTCAGTAGTCCGTTCGATCAGTGGTCACCACCTGGGGGCGATACGAACGGGCTAGACCAGCTGTTCGGTGGGAACTATCTCGGGACGACGAGCGGCGTCGACTTCAACGCCCTCCTGAAGAGCCCGCCGTCATCGATCAGCCCCGTCTCCCACTTCCGCTCGCCATCCTCGTCATCACCGTCCTCGTCGTCCGACGCAAGCCCAGGGTCGAGTGCGTCCAAGGGGACCAGTGCCCGAAGACGAAGGAGGACATGGCGAAGCACATCGTGGACCAGGGCAACTCGGCGTTCGCGCAGTGCGAGGTGCCGATAGCGCCGTTCCTCCGGAAGTCGGTCGGGGACGAGTCGGGCGGGCCGATGATCATGTGCAAGGGGAGCTCGTTCCCGCCGACGGAGAAGAGCGACAAGAATGTGGAGGTGCTCACGGCGTGGCGGAGCATCACGAGCAATCCACAGTTCAAGGTCAGTAAAGTTCGTGCGTTTTACTCCGTTCGGCGGGCTAGGCTGACACGGCGGGGTCTCCAGGACCTGGACATCAACGAGCTCTGTTCGGAGTTCACGAGCAAGGCGCGGTGCGACGGGACGAAGGTCGTGCTCGAGCCGCAGGGCGTGCATCATATCATCGAGACGCTCGCGGCGAAGCGGCAAGCGAAGCAGTAGACGTGAGGGCGTGCGCCCGCCGAGCATGCGCCAGCCAGGGCACGCCGCGCCGTCTGCCGCTCGTGTCCGCCTCCCCGCGGTCTCTGTCGAAGTGTTGTCTTTCGGGTCGGGCTGGCGTTGTAGAAAGTGCTCGACGCGCTGGCGGGGTGCCCGGTTGGCTGGGCTGCGCCGTCCGCGTCGGTGTTGAGCCTCGTTTTCGTTGTCGTCGTTGTTGCATTGTGGTGCGCCGTCGGACGTCTCCCCGCCGACCCGCACCAGGTCATGTCGTGTATAGTATCGAATTTCGTCTCTCTCATCGTCCCGCCGTCTCATCCATCATCACCACCACCACTGCTCAGCCCGTCCGTCCATCGCATCACGCTGGCACACCTTCCACGGCGATCACAGTGGTGTCCGTCCGTCCGTCCGCTCGTCTGGTTCTCGGTCTTCCGCCTGCGGACGATTCGTGCGTGTGGTTGTTCCCCTCCCCTGTATCCCCACCAGATCTTTCGGTTCCGGGTCTCTTTCTTTACTGTTTTGTTCGTGCGCGCTGTTCGTGAATTATTCGTACGTAGTAATGAGTCATGACCGTCGTCTTATGTCGGATGTGAGTGTTGAGTCGATGACTGTGATGTTAGTGCTCGAACGTGTTTTCTGCGCGAAGGTGGCAGAGAAGGTTCAAAGAACATTGATTTTAAGATTGTACAGATGAGTGATGCATTGAGGTCGATTCCTTCCGTCCTTCCGTCCTTCCGTCCTTCCGTGTCGGCTCAGTGATGGGGATCCTTGTCTAGGCTTGTGTCGGTCCACTGGTATCGGTACAATCCAGATCACCTCGACACACCGTAGACGAGTCAAGGGAACTGGTGATGCTTCAATCGAACTCCGCATCCCTGCGGTTGCGATACATGAGCTTTTGAGGCGGGGAGGTCTTGCTGATCTCCTGGCGCCAGTTTCGGTTGTACTGCGTCTGTTGAAGCTGATCGCTCTCCACGAGACCTGCGAGGAGCGGATGAACACGCGATGAGCCATAGACTGAAAGGGAAGAGAATGAAAGGGGGTGCAGACCAGTGCCGACCGTCATGTCGACGCCTTCGCAGACTCGCAGGATGAGGAATGGAATTAGGGGGTTTCCCGGTTCCGACTGACGCTGGCCCCGCAGCGCTCTCTCGCACAACTGCGCGCCCTCGCCGGGGCTGAGCTTCAGACTGAGCTCGATATCGCTCACTATGTCGGAGACGCGGAACACGGCGCATCCGACGATCGTGAACTTGTCCTTGGCCAGCGGCCCCGCGTCGGGAGTGTACACGGACTGTTCGATGATGAGGTGCGTTTGCCCGCGGCTAGGGTTCTCGTGCAGCCGCAATGCACTGACGTAAGGCCAGGAGTCTTCGGCAGAGTGGTGACGCGCTACCCAGTCTCTCTGCCTCTGCGTGACGACCGGCGGGTTGGCCGGGTCCGGGGAGAGCTGTTCACTCGCTGCTTGATTGTTCACAGCTGCGAGGCCTCTGAATCAAGTCGAGTCAGTATTGGTAAGGCTTGAGGGCCGGCTAGGGTGCTCACTTGCAGGCATGCCTGTTGGCGAAGTGGATTTGAGCCAATGCTACGAGCATGTATCTAGCTGAGCACTTACTTGTGCAGCGGCCAGTCCTTTTTCTGACACTCGCGGGAACTGACCCAACGCATTGAGTCGCCTACCATTGATGGGATTAGCAGGGTGACGTACCAGTAATTCGCCGTCTTGCACTGTGAGCACAAGAACAACTTCACTATTGGTTCTTGGCGTAAACATTGCCGGCATCGTTTGACGAGACGGCGGTCTGTCTTGTCGGTGTGTTCACGTCCTTCTAGCCAGGATATCCCACCCAGTCCTTCCAGTATCGGACTGGTTGTTTCGCCAGTGGGTATGAGGAGTTGCCGCAGAATTGTGTCGGACAATCCGTGTGGATTTTTGCGGAACCACTTGACAAGCCACTTCTCCCTGTCATGGCCATCAGGCTCACACTTGTATCAACCAAGTTTAAATAGCTCACTGCCTCTTCGCGGCCCCTACGTTGCCGCGACGCCGCAGTATCCGCGACAAGTACACTTTGGTGACGACTAAGTCTTCTAGTCCATGGGCATCAGAGGCAGGAGAGTCGGTGAGCTCTGTAAGTAGAGTCTCTGCTTTTGCATCATCCTCGCCACTCCGTACAAGAGCTTCCGCGAAGATCATGACTAAATTACTTCCAGCATCATGTTAGCTTGTCCGAGCAGACTCCACATGGCGCAGAACTGACTGTTGCTGCCTCAATTGCCCTATTGGAGTACGTGAAACGAAGTATTCCATAAGTTCTCTGAGGGATATCACGGCATCTCCGGGTCGATTGATCTGGGGTCGCCTGTCACCCAAATGAGCCAAAATCAAACGACGTGCCCACGAAAGGTCTTACAAGAGAAAAATTGCAAGCTTCGCCTTTGCTTGTAGGCGCTGTATGATGATGCAGACTCGGATCAGCTACTAGTATGCTGGCACACGCATAAGGCAGTGACACTCTGTAAACATACCATGAACAGTCTACCACTGTTTATCACTAATGCACCAGCTTGCCCGACACGATTAGCGGCTGCGGCATCCTCGGGACTCAAGACATGCCCAAATGCGAGCAATTGCGCATCCGTTGCTTCAGTGAGAACGTCAACAAACATTTGTAATGCCCAGACCACTGGTTTGAGAATGTCCGCAGGAACTGTTGGTGCGTATACAGTCATCTACCCCCTGGTGAGTCGCTACCCCCCAGTGGGTCGACTGCCTATCGCGGGTGATAAGAGCCCGATTTGGTAATCCACATCTTATCTACTCCGAGATAACGAGGGACGCGTCGCGCGCACTGAGTCTACCGGGAGTGTCACCTCCGAGTGGGCTTAGAATCTGCATGGCTTGCAGGGCAACGAGCAATTAGTGTACATCTACCACAACGAATGTACTGTACATGAGCATGCTGTAGGGTACAATATATACATATAAGGATTAAATCAGTCCTAGTCCGACACCTCTGGTTTTGTTGTACTGTTGTAGTCTCAAAAGGCTGCTCATGTATTCGAAGTACCAGTCTGGACATTTATTCGGACTATGCATGCATTAAGACGGGTCTGTTTACATTCAATAGCCCCCAAACGGTAAGCCGCGAACATCGCGTCGGGCTTGAGAGATAAGAAGCGATCCCCGGGCGTCTACATTCCCGATTTATCCTTATCACCCGCGATAGGCAGTCGACCCACTGGGGGGTAGCGACTCACCAGGGGGTAGATGACTGTATTTCTTAGCACGATGCCATGGCGTGTAGAGAGGTAGGATCATTACCATCATCAACGTGAATGAGAAAGCTGTAATTGAACAGTTGGCTAAGCTGTGAATTAAAAATCAAGGAGCGCGGTGCGGGGTCGCCCAGCGGCCCACCGGGGCGTGGATTGTGCAGCAGAATCGTCGGTGTCTGTTCAACGAGCATCTGTATGCTGTCCACTTTGATTGTAAAAGACCGAGATGGGGGTGAGTTTTCAACGCAGTCTTTCAATACTACGTGCTTACTGAGTGCAATATCCTGCCTGACCGACTCGAGGTCTGGTAAATGATGGCTCGCGAGCGCATCTTGCTGGCCCGTGAAAACCAAGACAGATTGAATGCGTTGTCGGGAAGGAGTAGGTACAGAGCCCATATCTCTTCTGACACTGAGTACGGTCAGAGTGATCGTTAACGTTGCTCGAAATCGATAGAGCGCTCGGAAGCAGTATCTATTTCATTGCGTTATTATTTATAAGTGTTACGTAAGTCCACAATAGCAAATAATAGTCCTGCCCTCGTTCTAGAATAGATGGCACACGTTGAACGTTCATGAACGTTGATCGTTTGAGCGTGGAATATGAAACCCAGTGAGAACGTGCAAGATTACCTCGCATTCTCAGTGATCCCTGTGTGTTGCTGTCAGCGCCTGTCAGGAAATTCTATTCCCATTGATTCGTGTATGTTGCCGCATTCGAACCATCTGCGAATGCTCGATCGCGAGCCCATAAACTGCTTTCACGATTTGACACTTTCACAAATCCCGGGTGTCCCGCAGTTTAAAACGTTCAAACGTTCAAATGAATGCTTTCCCCCAATCTGATATCTTGCCCGCTCGCCAATTGTCCGCCCAATTAGATGTTCGCTGCAATCCGCCTTGTGGTCCCGTGACCACTGTCCCCACGACGTCACTGACGGACGGGGCACTTCACTGGAGGACTGCGTCTGGGATTGCTGACTCAGCGTCGGTGGTCCGCCACCAAGTTCCGAGTCGACTGCTCGCGGTTGCCCAACGCACTCACAGTGCATACGTGTCGACTCCGGATAAACGCAAGCAACCCTTGACACTCGTGCGATGGAGAAGCGACTGTCTTCTGCCCTCCTTACCTCTTCCCGCCATTTCAAACGAACAAGAGATTTCGACTAACTTAGGTGACACGATACCTCGCCGCAAGAGCCAAATGAAATCACAGTATTTGCCCTCTTGCCCGCGTCGACGGCCCTCATGTCGCGTCTCGCGCAGCCAGACCCCGTCTGTCCAACCCTCTCTAGCTCGGACCCAACGGAGCGAGACCCAGACGATCCCAGCATGTCGAAAAAGCTCCACGCGTTTGGACTTGTCAGGCATTACCGGAACGGTGGATGAGAGGTCCGAATCGAGGTGGGTGTGCTGTTGCGACTTCGCCTCAACTTAGGGTAGGGGTTAATTGACCAGGATTACAGTCTGCTTCAGGCCAGCCGTTGTGGGCGCGTACGCGAAACCCACAAGACGTGTTGCCTGTGGCCGAAGCTCTGCGCTATTATCTAGCTATCGAGCATCGCGAAGCTTCGGCTTCATAAGTCACTTCAGGACATAGCTCTATTCGCTTCACCGGATGTGCGTTCTGTCCCAACCGTCGTCGGGAAGGGGCCTGACAATCCTCCAATATAGACTACCGAAACCGCGCAGAAACCAGGTTCTACACTCGACGTTAACGTACACGGGCTCAGCCCATTCGCAGTTCATCCACGGTCTCGCTCCTCAAGCTCATGGGAAAGATCGGCCGCGCGCGGAGAAACGTGCAGACCGTCCATCGAGAGACCGAGGTAGAAGCAATCTGTATCGCAATTGCCTTCGCATACCATAGGGGAGTCGAGTCGTCTCGTACATGTACCTTGTGAGTTCGGGTCGAACTCTTGACTGCCACATGTAGCTGACTAGATAACACGACAAATTCTCTTCCCTACTCACCGCCAGCTTTGAGCCTGTTGACGCTCATCTGGCGTTAACTTATGTTCGTACCTTCGTCAAGACGGTCGCACGGATTGTGTTGAAGTACTTCTACTACGTCAGTATCAGCGCAGACCAGGACCGCAACGTGGGAAGCAGCAGCTGGAGGCTGCATGGGAGCTCTTCCTCTACATCTCGTCCTCGCGAACACCGGATCCGTTCGTCGGGGATTACTTCTTGACGAGACGCATTTCGTACGTTTCCCCCACACCCCCTTTCGTCGCACTAACGCTGTCACTGTCACCTTCACCCAGAGCGTGATCATCGAGCAGGGCGCGTCCCTCAACAGCGAACAGACTCGTGCGCGCCGCGACGCAGTTGAAGGAAACCGACCGCGTGCCGGAGGCGATCATGCTGTACAACCTCGCGGGCGACTGCGCGACCATTAGCGCGTGCTTCATGCAGGCACCCAGCGCGCCTTCCAGTAGCCTGTACGCTACCGTAGACCATGTCGCGGTCTCATGGTCTTGGACCGTGGCCGATTCGGTAATCTCATGTTTACTGTGGCAGTTTACCGAGCGTGACGGTCAGTGAGTAATGTCAACTCGAAGAGCGAGGCTTCGGTCGATGACTGGTAATCAATTTTAAGGTCCAGATACCGCTGTGAACTTTGATATCTTCCTCGGCCTTGGACCGCTCGGGCAGTCGCCGTACCCATACCAGGAGGTAAACCATACGATAGACAGCCGCCACACGAGGTGCTTTCAAGGCATATTGTTGACAGTGTTATGTGTACAGCGTGTCCGTGCGGTGTGTTTCAGCTGGGGACTGCAGCGAAGTTGCGCAAGCGGCGAGGGCGGGTCCAGGATCGCTGACTCTGGTGACGGATGCGCGTACAAGTACTTAGTATCAACGCACTCCGAGTTCGTTATTTCTTCCGCGATAGCATACTGTCTCAGCAGTTTATCAAGCTCAGTGATTGCCATACTAGAAATGCAGGTAATGGAAATGGAATGACTCGGAGTACGTTGGCAGAGGCGCATGAAGGTTGGAACAAAATGAAGAGCAATGTGATTGCAAATGAACCAGAGGGATGCCAAGGGAAGCCTCCTAATATCCGGGGTGATCTAGCAAACATACAGTAGAAGATTATGACACTCCTAGTGCCTTCCACGGAGAGGTCCTCTGTGGCTCATCATATTGATGGTTCCCAGTCCCCGACGATGCCTCTCGCGACTGCCGGCTGCTCAACATCTATCCGTTGCGCATACACTGGCTCCTCCTACGAATCGATATCGCTCCCTGGATCCGCATCCGCATCATCGTCGGGAAAGCTGTGTGTGCTGTAGGGGAAGCAACCCGCGAGGTTTGGCACCAAACGCGCGAAACGAAGGTCGGATATCTGTGATGCATTAGTAGGTAGTTCGAATGAACTCGCTTCGTGTAAGTTGAGGTAGAAGTGCGAGAGTAGGGCTGCTTGCAGCCTGAGGAGCGTGTATACGGTTAGCGCCATCGTTTTTGGATAGTATGAAACGCACGCAGAGAGGATAGATGAGACAAATCCATTGCTAATCTGAAGTGACAATATCAGTATGGCGCAATGACGCAGTAGGCAGGGGTAATACCGACAATCGTCTCGCTCAGTGTCATGTTGACGATTAGGAGAGCGAGTATCGTGCTGAGCGGAGCCAGTGGTGATTATAGACACGTTTGCAGGGTTATATGCGAACTCACATAAAGTAAATGATGCCTAGGTCGAGAACCCTGAGTCAGACGTACACATAGCCTGACGAATCTTTCACTTACCATGCCTGAGCAATACACCCGTAATCGGCATATTGGTATGCGTCTCGACGAGGTGAGCCATGCATCCATAGCGCCACGTTACCGCTACAAGCAAAGCCTCGGCGATAATGACGGATGCTTGCCCAGCCACATATACTACGCCCGAAAGCAAAGCATATGTACCGTCAGCTCAGCTCTATTGGAACCGAATGAGATGTCATCATACATGGTCTGCGACATATACTAATTCAGGCGAGCTGAAAAAGTCACATCGACCAGTGTGTGAGACATACCTGTAACTTGCGCCACCCACAGTGAGTAGGCAGCCAACCGGGTCTGGCACAACAACGGCTACTATTGTACAGACCTCATACTAACGGTCAAGGCATCAGAGTGACGGAATGATGACGGAAGAGCGAAGAGACTTACTATGTCTACAGCGGCGAGCACAACCGAGAACAAGAAGATCGCGGACGCAAGCGGCGTTGAGCGACTACTGATGGCATAAGCACGCAATGCCGTGAAAGCTATGAAGCGGGAAAGTTAATCAGTTTGTAGGAAGGACAAGACAGTGCTTTCCCACGTACCGCCAATGGCAATATGGAACAGAGCAGCGGCGGATAATTGCACCACGTCCATGATATAACCACTGCATGATGTGCTCTCGGCAAGTGTCGCTCAAATTCAGTGAGATCATTGTACTACCTCTATGTCGACGCGTCGAAGTTAGCATACGTACTACCTGCGAAGGAATTTGAGCCTTACTCTACAACTTTTGAGCATCTGGGCCATGACCTGACCATACAGATACACCGCTGCAGACGTATGCATTAGCATATAGGAAGCAGTCGCCACCGACATTTTCCGTCGCTGCCATATCAAGTCTACCTCCCACCAAAGGGTGAGGGTGCGGTCGTAGGTATAGATTGCTGTGCTGCCAATCAGCGATACAGGCAACTCAAAATGAAGATGAACTCACCACAAGCAGCTACTTCGCAGCAATTGAGTACAAATCTGTCGTCTGTATTCTCATCGGCTACCAAAAATGTTCATGTAGCTACTCACGTTATGTCGAGAACATCGATAGTCTTCGCAACTGTGTCCGCTGACATGGCTGCGATCTATGAGATTAGTAGATCGACAGACAAACTACTTTTATACCTTCAAGCCATCGCACTCCTTATGCCAAGACTTCAACGTTTCAACTGGCGCCAGGGGAGATGGATGTCCACCTGCAGTATGACCGAGGCTCTGCAGTACCAATCACCAATGTGGACCGCGGCTGTGCCAGTTACACCGTGTCCTAACTACAATGAACCCTACTTCGGGCTTGCTGCTCCCACGGAGAGAAGTCCGGAATCGCGTTCTGTTCACACAGACGTGAAGTTACGCACCGCCCCGTTGTAGAACCGTGCCTGCTGGCCGCTCAACGTTACTTCGAGCGGCCGCAAGTGGCTGCCGGCCTCGACTGTGGGCCAGTATCCATGTCGATGGCTACAACTGCATCATAGCTGACTTAGCGTGCGGCACGAACCGATCTATGCCAATCAACATTTAAATTAGGCGACAAAGGATGCACAAGAACAGACACGAACGGAAAACACCCTTGAGTCCACCCTTAGCCTTGGTCGGATGAACTAGTTCGCTGTTGTCCAGATCCTTCTGAATTGCACACATCTTGACAGCAACACTCGCCCTGCATGATTTCGTCACTGCACATGCCTGCACTCTGAAGGATTGCATTCTGTCTCACGACTCATCGTCGCGATTGTATAAATGGAACAAAACAGTATGTCAGACATTGGACGAACAGTACACATATCAAACTCAACTTTTGAACTCAACTACTGCATTTCGACGCGCTCCGAAGCTACTGAAGTACAGATGTCAGATACACGTTACTCCCACTCACGGCCACCGGCTGTTCAGCGCTGCTGCGATTCTCCGAGCAACTCCGTACCTATCTCAAAGATCGAACCCTACACCAATACCCTCTGCATTGTCGGCGAACAAGGCCTTGCGGAGATGCGGACTGCCACCACCACGCGATGGGATCCGAGGTGGAAGCTACCGCATTACTCCCAGGCCACCGCTCACCGTGGTATCTTCCCGCACCCATGTCCCTCGCTGCGTCGCCAGCGAGAAGAGCCTATATATGAGAACAGCAACCATCGGCGGCCGGATATCTGCTTCGAGGTTGAAGCTGTGCGGACCCGAGATGCGCAGTTCCGTACCACGCGACGTTCTGGCAGCGGCGTGCAATAGCGAGCTCGACATGAACGTTCCCATGCTCCAGCGCCATCATCTGGAAGAATCAAGAACAGTGTACATGTCAGCAACAGATCGCAACGCCCATCCGCAAGGGACCGTATGCGAAACAACTCACAAGTACCATGTTCACAACTCGTGAGCTATGCGCGATGACCGTCAACCGCTAATCCGACCATCTCATAGCACCAGGTGCGACGAGCTCTCACGCTCCGCGGAAGTAGTCGTGATCCCCAGAAGGAGCAGCTCACCCGAATCCCTCCAACAAGTACACACCTGCGCCCGCTCTAACGCCTGCAAACCAGACATGCCATTTTCTATTGTATGTATGCAAGCTGTCATGGCTGCAGAGTACGAGTCCGTCCGTCAGTCACCAATATACAGATGTGCTGCGAGGAAGACACAGTAGATCAAGCGAGACAGAGATGCGAGGATGACCGCCGAAACCACAGTGGGCTAGTGGCAATGCGAAGGGCGAGGGCATCTCACTGCCGATCGCAGCACCCGCGCCGAAGCCGACACTGCCAGCGGCGGAGGTAGTCATTTGCAGAGAAGATGCAAGCGCAAGGATTTGTAGGTTGACGAGGTACCGTAGCATCGCGACCGAGCTTTCCATGCTTACTCTTCTTCTGTCCAGCGTCTTGCTGCAGATCGAGTTGACCGGGGCTGCCTGCGGTAGGGGCGGGGGTTAGTCCAATTCCGCGGCACGCACTAGTTGGTGCGGCGGGGGCGGGGCACGCGGGCTGGGACACCGACTAGACGGTAGGCAGGGGCAGCGCCGTCGAGTTTCTCGTCGTGGTCGGAGTGGAAGACGCCTTGACGGCCGCGGCACCGGCCGGTCCAACAGTCGGCGTTCGTCCCGTCGATCCTGTCATCGAAGGACAAGGGATAGTCGAGTTTTTGAGGCAGTGTCGGTAGTGCAGAGGATGAAGGTGCGTTGTGTCATAGGAGATATGGCGAGTAACGTACCGAGCCGTCCTCATTGAGCCTGAGCGAGGCGGGGGAGGAGGGACTGCGCAGCGACCAGGTGCGCCAACAGAGGCTGTCTATCTCCCCGATTGGAGATGCGCTTGCCTTGGTCGCAGAGGGAAGCCGGTTGCGCATGAGGTCCACATCAGCTAGTGAGACGAGGTTGTGCGTTACGAGGTCGTGCTGGTCTGCGAGAGGACAGGCAGAGAGAGGATACTGCGAGAGGTCGCAGACACAATGTTGTACTGGAGTTACTCGAGGCACTGGGACGACGGGCCAAAAAGCTGGAAAGGACGAGCGGAGACCAAGTAGACGAGTGCAAGGTCGAGACAAGGGCTACCTGCGCAGTGTTTGTGATCGCCCTTCGGGACCGCCTATGTAGTATTACTTGCGACATCATGGAGTGTCTGCGTCGTAGCACGCTCAGGGTGTGTCATGCGCGGTGTTGTAGAAACTGCTGGAGTGGCGAGACGAGACATGGCGACGCGTTCATTGTAGTCTCCCATAGGCAGACCCTAAACACGACTTGTTGGGTGGGAAAGGGCGGTCGTGTATGTACATAGTATGGCGTTGATGCACGATCTGGGAATGCTGACTCAGCGGCACTCACAAAAGGCACGTGCCATACGCGTCGAACGTCGGACGCGAGCGACTGTCCTTGTATGTTCGCTCGCAATAATTCTGGACCAAGCAATTCCGTCTGCACCCTCTACCCCTTCCTGTCATACCATTCTCACCTAAGACAGACCTGGCTTATCTGGTAAACTAAGACTAAACATCGTCTCAAGAGTTGAACGGATTCACGATGGCGGCCGACTTGTCTGCCCTCTTGACCGCGTCGAAGGCTCTCACGTCGCATCTCGCGCGGCCAGACCTCCCGTCTGTCCACCTCTCTCTGGATCAGATTGAAGCCCAATCACGACGTCTTGTCTCTCGCCAACCAGGAACGTCGACAGACAATGATCGCGCGTAAGCACCGGATATCCTTCCAAGCGCTGTCCAGTACGCTGACGGGTTCCTGTAGAAATTACCTCCTTGCCCAGGCACGCGTCGATGCACCAGGTCTCGCGAGCTCTATAGCGCACCTCAACACTACGACGACCTTCACCCCACTCCAGGCGCTCCAGGACACGGATGTGGCGGGCTACCTCCGACATGCTCATGAGCAGAACCTCATCTCCACGATTGAGGAAGGGAGAAAGGAGACGCAGGAGGAGTTTTACCGCGTGCTGGAGGATAGGCAGCAGCGCGACTGGGAAGCAAGGAAGAAGCGGGTATTCGAGCAGCTCGGTGGCCGGGTGGGCGGGGAGAACTTGGCAGTGGCGGAGCTGAAGAAGAGTATGCACGGGAAGAGCTTGTTGTCGGTGAGTAAACATGCGTCGATTTTGTGCCTTGGCTGACTTACGTCTAGACGAGTGTTGGCCCCGCTCCGAGCTTGCAGATGCAGGGCAAGATGATGGCATACGCTCGTGCTGTATCCGAGCTCAACACTGCAAGGCTACGTGGGACATCCTATCCCATCATTCACGCCCTCTTCTCCTCTTCTGTTACCGTGAACAACGATGTATGTCTCTTGCACCCTGGTTCCTCGCGTTCACATCTCACTCGCCTTTCAGCCCCGCTCCTTCCAGCTCTCCCAAAACTTCCACGTCCTATCCAAAATCACCGCCGAGCCACCCGCGCTACCGCCACTTGAACACGCCGGCGCGCATGTACTCAATGCACCGCTTTTCGAACGCAAGTACGCGCGGGTATATCTTGGTGACCCCGAATCGCGCGAAGCTGTCGAGCTGCGCAAGCAGATCGCGCGCGGTGCTAGAGAGGCGTTGGAGGAGCAATATTGGGACGTCCTGGACAGGACATTGCAGGCTCGTCCCATCGAAGCGAGGCTGGGTGGCGATCCGAGCATATCGAACAAGGTTCGCGCGTTCGTGCTCGTCAGGCATTACCGGAATGGCGAATGGGAGGACCGGATTGAGGTAAGCATGCCAATGGCCCGCTTAATATACGTGGCCTGATTGTGCCGTGTGCAGTTGATTGCGGGTCAACCGGTCTGGGCGAAGCTGTTCTACCTTGTGCGTACAGGGAACCCACAAGACGCGTTGGCCGAAGCTCTGCGCTACCAACAGGCTATTGAGCACCGTGAAGCAGGCTTCATAAGCCACTTCCGGGCATGGCTCGACTCGCTGGACCGAAAGTGCGTTCGCTCAGTCGGTCTCACCTCATTCCATCTCATGTACTCTCATTATGTAGACTGCCGAAACCACATCGAGACCAAGTACACGCGGCGTTCAACGCGCACATGCTGCACTCATCCACTGCGGACCCGTTCAAGCTCGCGCTCTACAAGTTGATGGGCAAGATCGACCCGGCACGGAGAAGCGTGCAGAACGTCACTGTCACGACGGAGGACTGGCTCTGGTTCCAGCTGTCCATGGTTCGCATACCTTTTCTGAACTGCAGTACTGCTGGATTACTGATTGGATGCGCGCATATATGCATGTAGGTTGACGAAGAGGAGCACGGTGGTTTGCGCGGGCTCTCGGAGGTGCTCCTGAGCTACGGGGAGCGCCATTTTGATGGCGTACCTGGGCAGAACGGTGCTAGGCGAGGTGTATGGGCTGGCGTGTTGCTGATGTGCGGTCAATTTGAGAGGGTCAGTCCTCGACCTGCTTGTCCCCGAACAACGAGCTGACGTTTTTGTAGGCCGTCGCTGCATTGTGGGATCATCAAGAGACAGAGGTAGAAGCTGTTCATCTTGCCATTGCTCTGGCATACCATGGGCTTCTACGTGTCCCCTCGCGAGCCGAAACGTCTGACATGACTCCCTGTAAATTTGTACTTCACTCTCGGTGCCTACATGACACTGACCGTAGGGCATAACAGTGTCCCTTTCCCCGACGTCACCACCAGCCTTAAGCCTTTCGACGCTGATTTGGCGGTATGTGCGCACTTTCGTGAAGATGGACGCACGGGAAGCATTGCAATACGTCTACTGTGTCAGCCTCAGCGCAGACCAGAGCGGCGGTGTTGGCAAGGAACAGCTGGAAGCTGCGTGGGAGCTCGTTCGCCGCATCATCGTCCTCGCAAACACCGGTGCTGCATGGGAAGAGCTCGTCGGCGGGTTCCGTCCCGACGGCACGCGTTTCGTATGTCTTCTTCTCATCTTCCACTTATCGTCCCGCTCACGCCGTAACCTCCCCAGAGCGGGCTTATCGAGCAGGGCGCACCCCTTCTCAAGCTCGAGAGCAGCCAAGAGTATAACGAGCAGGTCCTCGTGCGCGCGGCGAAGCACTCGGAGGAGAACGACCGCGTGCCGGAGGCGATCAAGCTGTACAACCTCGCTGGCGACTACACGATCGTCATCGCGTGCCTCGCGCAGGCACTGGGCAACACCATCGGCCAGCCGAGCGGCGATGAGAAGGCGCGCGCAATCGAGCGTACAGCGGCGGATATCCTGAGGCATTACGAGCGTACGAACAGGGCGGTTGGGAAGGAGAGGGATGCGGTGATCAGGCTGCTGAGGGTAAGGGAAGCGATGGAGGCGAAGGAGAATGGGAGGGTCGAATTCGCTCTGGAGGTAGGTTCCTGTTCATGCCGAAGCCGTATTGCTAGTAACGAGTGCTTGCAGGTCATGGAGTCGATAGACCTCATACCTATGGACGGGGACGTCGCCAAAATCCAGCGACGTGCGGAAGAGTTCCGCGACCTCCCAGAGGCACTCCAAAGGAATCTGCAAACCTTCCTCACTCTCACCATGGACACACTGGCCAGCGTCCACCAAAAGGTCAAGGCCTCGCTCATGGCCGAGGCGAGTCGCCAAGTGGTGAATATCGTTGGTTCCTCGCAGTTCAAACCTGTTTCGCTGACCTGTTATGTAGACCCTCGCTGCTCTGCGGAAGAAGTCGCGATCACTCATGATCTTTGCGGGCACGCTGAAATATCGGCTGTCCCCCGACGTGTATTCGTATCTGGCGCGGTTGGACGTCGAGATTGCTCTCTAGCGTGTTTCTGTAAATTTTTCTTGTTTTCTGCAATTGTATCTTCTACATAGGCTAGATATGTTGTGTCTGTCACATGAAGGAAGCGGAGAGACAGATTATAAGGTAATGGACACGGTCCAATTGCGCCGGGATGCACACGTTCAGTCGCGAAGTGACGTCTCTACTATGATGCGATGCATGGCAAAACGAACACAATCCGCGTCGAAGAGAGGGGTGTCGGACTTATCATCCAGCGTACCCTTCACCCGGATGCACTGCACGCCCAGAGCCTGGTTGCGAGCCGTCTCGAGTCAGTACTCTGGTTACACAATGAGTAGGCCATCACGTACGGTGATTTGTGCCTCGTCCACCTCGACGGTGGTACCCTGGAGGTAGACGATGTGCGTGATAAACGCAGAGACGGGGTAAGTAGTGTCGGCCCTGCCCAGGCCGCCATAGGAGGGAGAGTGATGAGATTCGTTCAGCGTACGCGCGATCGTCCTGGAGAAGCGAGGGTCAGACAAGGCGGTTCCATATTTGCGAGTGGCAAGGTGTACTTGACGTAATCCACGGCTGTGTAGCCGTCCGTCTCTCGGTCGTTCTTCGAGTTTACTGAAGGATGCGCGTTAGAAAGGGGGTGATACAGATGTCCGGCAAATGGAGCTTACGCAGGAGGACCTTGGCACGGAGAGACCGTGAGCGCGCGATGGCGCTCGCTACGCCTCTCAAGGCAAGGCAAGGGATGATACTGAGTATCGGGCGGCGTGTGTCAGTGCAAATCACCGAGTTGGCACCAGCGGGTGAAACGCACCTCGTCCACAACGACCCGCAAGAGTACACCAAAACATCATTCAGCGACATGTTTGTGATGTAGTCAGGGTTGGGCGACGGGTGTATCTCGCTCCCATACGCGTTGATGTAGTACAGCCCTATCACCCGTCTGGCCGTTTCTCCTCGCCGGTGGGAGATGCAAACACTCACTTGATATCCTTGCGCCAAGCGGCTGGTAGTCCGACTTATCGTGTGCCTGGAACATCACGTTCCCCTTCGGCGAGACCACACCATCCAGGCCGTCTACCGGGGACAACGGGTCCGCATCGTGCTCTTCCGCGCCGAGGACGCTAATGCTCGGTGGACGTGCCACTGGGTGGGATATCTCGCACTGTCCGACGAGCCTGCCGCCGTCCTCCTTGAGAAGGGGAGGGAGAACGACAAGTATGTCATGTCAGTGAGGCGTGCACCGCAGAGGACGGAGGTCTGACTAGTTCTGCGGCGATCGTCACTGTGTGGTTCGTGACGATGACGGGAATGATGTTCGCCTGGGATGTAATGAGAATTGAGTGAGATGCGCGAGGCTCAGTGGACTCACCTGGCTGTTTGTGATGGAGGAGAATAGGAATATGGCCGAGGGAAGAGAGCGGAAGAAGATTTGGGCGGCAGAGAGGAAGTAATTACCGATGCTGTGTGCTTGTTGGATCAGACCTTCTCGTATAGTGGAGATTGACGTACCTCCCATTCACGAACGAGAAGTTCTTATGTGCTCGCTTCAGTACCTCACCTTCAAAGTGCACCAGGAAGCCTAGCAGGCATGCGATTCATGTGCTTGGACGACTTGATAGCAGTACCTACCTCGGATCGTCTCCTTCCTGTCATTGGGTATCCCGGACCACAACGGGCTCCTACCCTCGACGATGTCCCTCCATTCCTCGCGAGCTTCGCGCTCAGAACGTTCCGCGGACAATCTGTATGCAAGGAGGTTACGGATACGGTCCAGGGACGATGTTCTAGGGGCGGGCGGTATCAAGCGTACAAGACGCGACCGTATATCACCTTCGTGCACTCAGTCCTTAGTCCTCCCTGCAGCGTACGATATACGACAATGCATACCGATAGACGGTCCGCCCAAGACGCGTATAATCTCACTGGAAGAGCCTCCGTCGTCCGAGACAGGAAGCACATAGCACGCGTTCCCAAAGGCCGAACATATCGAGTTGCACCCTGTTCCACCAGAGATCACCAGAAACGAGGGTGTCGCTTCCCTCTGGCTGGTATTATCGCAGAAGCAGTCACCGGACGCGATTGCACCTCCTTGCGGTGTCGGCGTAGGCCGCTCATTACGTCCAGTCTGTGTGGGTAGGTCGAAGATAGACGACCCTGGGCTGTCTGCGCCGGTGGGGTCAGGGCCCGGCGAGAGGGTGAAGCAGGACATCTTCAAGTCGGTCGCTCGATGCGAGTCTGACTGCGAAGGTCATCATGGCGCTTGCTCTGCGACACGATCTTCTCATGCTCACTCGGGCGGACGTTCACACACTCCCTTGCAACTGGCTTGCTGCTGCGTCTCCAGGCGACTGAGCAGGCTTGAGGACGACTATCCTGACGTATAGGCTGCGAAACGCAAGACACTATCCTGCTACACGAAGCGACTGTCCTACAGACACTATGTCCGACTTCCCTGCGTTGCCGGGCTTCTACAAGCTCATGTATCTCTACATCGAACCTGGTACGTGGAATACAGGTTCTGTACTACTATGGATGACGAGACTCATCGCAGATATCTTGCAGCGTCGACAATCCTGCCGTCTGTGCTTGCTTGGTTCTTCCCAGGCGCAGAGTGGTTCCACCACGGGCTCATACCCTCAGCGGCACCCTCACCCCCTGCAGGGTTCCTGGATGGACGAACAAGGATGGCCATTTGGCAGCTAGGGAACTGTGAGTGCCTTTATAACTTACCACTCAATGCTGAATGCTGACATCGTGTGGGACGACCAGGCTACCTCTTGCTTGGCCTGATTTCTAGTTTTGTGTTTAGGGCAGTCCGAGACGCGCTGCCTGACAACCCGACCGCTCAGGAGCGTATTTTGGGCGCGAGTTTCACTGCGTTGGCCCTTGCGGATGTGAGTGTCGCTGTACTATCCCGGTCGAGCTGACCAGTAACGCATTTGCAGGTCACCCAGTGAGGCATAGTGTCGTTGTACCCGTTGCGATGCTGAAGCATCCTCTTTGTAACAGTATGATCTGGTCTTGGGTTGGTCTGCCTGGCGACCTGAAGTACAATCCGCTGGCTTGGAATTCGATGACGCATGGGAACATCTCGTTCGTGATCGTACTCCTTGGGGGAAGGTAAGGCCTTTGGTATCTGTAGCGAAGTTCATCGCTAATGCAACGTTGACAGACTCGCTTGGTTTATGGGAATCGGGAGAATTCGGTATTACTACGGTCAGGGACCGAAGGGTAAAGCCGCATGATCAACGCGTTCAACTTTGTAGAACCAGACATTCAAAATGCGAGGCTTAAATTGGACTCAATGCCCCAATAGTTCGTTGCCCGGAGATTGGTTGTACAGTACATATATTACTTCGTGATGCGTGATTGTTCTCCAGATGACCATGCACTATCCAAAAGACGAGATCGTCTGCGTCTCCTTAAGGCACTGCCTGTCGAGTATGCTATACCATCTCAGCCTGCAGGTTTCGTCGAGGCGTGAACCTAGTACTAGTGTGTCGAGGTGGACCATACATCCTATGCATCAGCATCAAGCTTTAAGTCATGAGTCCTTTGCCAAAGACACATTCGTACATTGAGTAGCGTCATATGTTATGTAGAACTTGCTGACAGTGGCGGTCAAACGACCTATAGTTTCGGACTCGGAGACGTTGAAGAGTGAGCTGTGCCTGCCAAGGGCTCAATATTCAATTTTCGAGTATGAAAGAACGTTCGAAGGCATACGCATCATGCCCAGTTGTTCGGGATAGCCTAATGAATAGCTATAGCCTGTCATAAGCCGGCCAAATGAAGAGCTGTCATTGAGGGTCATCGGTTCAATAGCTCCTTTCCGAAGGCGTACTGCGGTCTGAAGCATTTGCATTTGGGTTGAAAAGCACTAGGTCATACCATTCTAAGATTTGCAACCGACTGGGACGTGCATCGAGCACGTATCATCATGTCTGTGGCCCTGACATGGCTATCCAGCGTCGTTTCAGCGGCGGTCAGGAGATCTCAATCTCAGCTGTTGGCTCAGTTGTCGTCATCTAAACGCTAGTTGTACGGACAGAGTAACTGCGAGGCGTCCTGGCAGGTCACGACAGCAGGCGCATGATGTACTTACAAGATGCTGCGCAGGAGTCCAAGGGACACATCGGGCCGCTGTCTGCTCGGTCACCTTGACAGGACGGTCGAGCGCGAATCTATACTTGAGTGTCATCGCACGATGTAGCGAGCTCCCAGCGATCAACCATGCCAAACCTGTGCGCGCCGCCGAGAACTTGAAGGGCCTCGGAGCAAAGTCAACAGAACGGCAGGATCGCGATGTGATGTGGATCACAAAAGTCATTCCTGGCAGCGACACCTGTCCGCGGAGCTCCTCCTGGAGATGGACGTGCGCAATCTGAACAACGTTCGCGCCAATCATGCATCAATAGACTGAACTCATCTCGGATGACAATTGAATACTGAACGCTCTCCCCGCGGCCCCAGACGGTGGACACAATATCGAGATGAGGGGGGAGTCGGTGCCAGTCAGTGTAGACCGCCGGCAGCCACCATCATGCCGGACTGCATTTGACGAAGTTGACATATGGTACAAAACTAGTCAGCCCTATCCCGGGCTCCCCGCGGGCCTTGAACCAGACATACCGATCTGGTCGCGATGTTATGGAGACCGTTCTACGGGGCACATCAAACGACGCTGACATGGGTCGGAGCGCTCTGTCAAATGGAGGTAGGGAAGAGTCAAACTTGCAACGTTTTGAACACTCACTGGAAGGAGCAGCAGCATCAGAGAACATCATTGTTGTACGCGCATAGGCAGTTCGACGCTGTAATGGCAAGGCCCGGAAAGAGTACATCAAAGTCTGCAGCAACTCGGTACTGAAATTCCAACTGACTGCTTCTGCACGAGGACATTGAGCGTGCGAAGGCGAGCGTTCGCGGCCACATAGTCCGGAAGCCTGTGCCGCGTGGCCCGCGTCACTACCCCTGCGTACGACGCACTGACGGCAAGGCACAAACCGTGCCACGACGACTTGACAGCCTCCTCCATTGGCATTGGTCAGCTTGCCGAGCATTCTATGGTCTCGTTCGGTACTCCTGAACTCCGGAGTTGCCAGATAACCTATGGCGATAAGTGAACGGCATCCTACGGAGTGCGGTGTCTCTGATGTTCGAGAGGCGCTATAGGACGATAGGCTCAACATCGTAGATTTAGAGGGGAAACGTAGGAACGGACCTTCTATATCAGAAGGTAGACAACAGCGATTCGAACGCTGACCGAGCAGTCATTTCGGTCTCATTCGGCCTACATTAATTGTCTCCACCACTAGATAGTCAGGTTGTACGAATACCACCTTCGGCGCCTGGGGAAGAGCGAGCAATTGCAGAATTTGCGGGTACTGTAGAAACTCCCGAGCTATGGCCACCGCTGTGACCCCTCGCGAACGAATGGGCATCGGGTCGACAACGATACGTAACTTAGCATAGACACTGCAGTAGCAAGTTGGTGATAACATCATATTCCAGTGTTTGCACGGGCCTTGTAGCCTGTACGCATAAGCCGCAAGGACCAAAGACAGTTGTCACGTCGGGAAATGCAACATCCTGATGGCTGCCGAGGAAGTGGGCTTCGCTGGGCGTTCCGGAACCGGACGGTGACTTCGCCAGGGTGCCATTGCATGAGCTTCGTGAAGAACGATGTAGAGCAAAAGTCTCACCCGGTCTCTTTACCAACGGGCTTCCGTGACGGACAGGCGGAGAGAGATTGGTAGTTCTAGCAACGTGACCAGAAGGTTCTGACCACGACGTCCCCGGGTTTCCCCAAGTGGTCTGATAGTCATCGAAGTGCGGCACAACGACGTGTGAAAGACAGCAGCAATGCGGAATGGGACACACTACGTACGGCTATCAACCATCGTTCGGATGCTGTGAGCGCCGTTCCTACGTGAGATCCTGAAAGCCGTCTTAACGCCTGTGTTGTGAAATGCATGCCATGCACGTAGCATGCCTGTGTCACCTTACGGAAAGAGGCGAGACCACGCTGACCATGTCGTCTATCACGAAACGGGTCTCTTCAGCGCATCTCTGGGCATTGACAACAGGGACTTAACGGCGATGGGCAAGTTCGTCAGCATCGAACTTGTGCATGAGCTTCTGGGCGACTGACCCCAGGCCTGCCACGTCGACAGTGAATCAGAATCTGTGTTCTTTGCTCTGATCGAGATCCAGCACTGTGGAGACGTTGCGCGCAGTCAGTATATGCGGAAGCTTCGGAGGACCAACTTCGGCATAACGGTGCTTACCCAGTGATGCATTTGCATTGCCTTGAACTGCAGACACTCAATTGTACGAAAGTCCGACTCCGAGCCCAAGTATATGCTGTAGCCAATGCCATCTGAGAGAAGACTGATACTTACGCACTGTAACCCGGCGAGCGAGTAGCACGCCGTTGAAATGTATTGCCTGACGAGCAGATCTCACGCGAACCCTGGTTCCTGGGCTGCGTACGCATCCTGGGAGTAACCATTGCCATTGCCTGCATTAGTAAAGTCCTCAGCGAACCACTGGCGCATGACGCAGTTCTCGACCCGTCCCTCGGGATAGAAACAAACCACTTCACTGGTATGCAGTTACGCGAAGTGAGTATGAGACTCCACTTGTAGCTCTATGAAATTGAATAAGCATCCCAGGCTGTCAAGGGCGTGGCTTGGTGGGCCCATTGATGCATCACTGACCGAGCCACCCTTGTAGCTATAAGTCGCTTTGAACATGTCGTCATCACATCTGCGCAGTAGAACCTCCTTCAGCTGAGGATAGGAACACACTTGCCACAGAACACCTGAGTTATCATCGCGGAAGCCATCGCGGGACAAACCTCGCACGAATCCAGTACTCCCGTAGATGTATATACGCATATACATGGCTATAGAAACCTGTGAGACAGACGTGTCACCACGCTGCCAGGAACGGGCCGACGAAGAACTCACATGGCTGTGATAGTATATGCCTGATCCATAAGTGAGATTGTTAATGCAAATAGGAACCAAGACAGTGTCATCGGGAGGTACCACATGAAGCCCCTTCCACGTCTACATAGAATGCCAGAGCGCCGTTATGTCAAGGCGTTTCTAACTGATCTTTTTGGCCATGCCACCTTCCAGGCGACGTCTCCTACTCGGCGTCTGAGGGACGTCGTCCTGAGCGGCTGACCACGACTTGCTCCATTCCGGCGGAGGCGACAAATAGTGGTGTGGTTGCGGATACGCGACAGGAGGTGCAACGGGGAAGGCCGGCATCGGTGGATGTGCGGGGAAATGATGTGTTGCAGGGTTGATACGCGCACGGTACAGAGACAGAAGCGCGTTGATGAACACGGTGAGGAAGGCGAGTGAGGTGAGGGTGAATATCTGGCAACATCGCCGCATATACATTTCGTCAGCCACTCTCAACAGAGGCACACGAAACACGCACGAGGGTCTTCCAACTTATGGGTTCAACGAATCCATTCACGACTTCGGCTATGAGCTCCGCGCCAACGCGCGCCCGACCGACCTTCGATGGGTCACGGTTCATGCATGTCTCCCAGGCCGAGCATTGATGCGCCATCGCAGGGATCGGACTTGTGGCGCAGAGATTCGACTTGTGCTGCAGGGCGCACTGTGCAATCTCCTGTACGATCTCTGCAGGTGCCTCAGTACAAGCCCAGGCTGCATACACTCGTTGACGCACCCATTGAATACTCTGAAATTCGCTGCTCAACATCCCGTTGCACCGTGAGGATGAACTGGACGAGAAGATAGAGGAAGACCAGGATAAGTGATAGGTTGAAGAAGAACTGCAAGTAGCCGAGCAGCACGTAGGGCAGGTCGGATTGTGGTGCGGAAGGCCCAGGCAGATTAAGTGTGTAGTGGTTAGAAGTGTTCTGCGTTACTACCCCCGCTGGTCTTCATCGTCGCTCTCATCCGACACGTCGCTTTCATCCTGCTCCAAGCCTCGGCTCTTACCCCGTGGTGCTCTACTGCGTGCCCTCGCCCTCTGTCGTGACCTGTACACGCGCCGTACGGCGCCCAGAGCCATAGCTCGCTCTCCCTCCCCTTCATTGTCGTCCCTTTATGAGGCGATTGCTCCCCTGGCCTAGACGGGCTTGAGTCGGCCATGTCCACATCGTGGATCTCGGGCTGAGGGAAGGCTTTGGTAGGCGAGAAGTTCGGGGGTGGTGTCCATGCGGGCGTGTGTGGTGTTTGTGGGATGGGCTCGTTGAACAAGAATGGTACGTGGCTATTCTGCCCGAAGGTCGGGAAAGAACCTGCGTGCGAGGGTGTGGGGAAGGCTGGAGGAGGCGGGTTCGCGTCTGTAAAAGGTCCTGTATCAATTTCATCATGAGCCCTGGATGCCAAAAGACCAAAGAGTAGGCTGTATTGCGCGAGATGTCTCTGAGAGTACAGCGTAGTGCTGCTCGGTAGGTCGAAGCTGCTTACACTACGCTCCGGGGTCCTTGAGCCACCAAGGTGATAAAACTCACTCACGTTTTCGTGGGGTGCTCGGATCATCATTTCCCGACGCCCATGCAGGCTTCGCGACGCTGCTTGGTCGAGAGGTGAACTCGAAGTCCATCGGCGTCTCCGTCGACCTGGCTGTGGTTCGGAAGCGCGACGCCATCTCGAGATGTACACGATAGATTACAGTTCGTACGTGCCGTTTCCGTGTCCTTCAGCGGGACTATCGTGACGGTATGTCGTGTCGCAGGGCGTCGCTGTCGTCAGTGGACTGGGCGGACGAGATGAACTGACCAGAAAGACGACGGGCCCGACGAAACGCGTGAGTCACGTGGACGCGGACGTGGCCGCCACTGCGCGCGTGCGCCGGCAGCGAGCGCTCGCCGCTCAGCGACCTCCGTGTAGACTCTTGACTCTTGGACGACAAGGCCCTGCTTGCCTTGCTGCATTGCCAGTGCCACCTCTTGCTTGCACTAGCGGGCAGAAAAATGGCGACAACGCGAGTATTGAACAGAGCATCGTCGTTGCTCGGCGCCATACGCGCCAGCCCGCGGTTGGACGTACCAAAGCGACACATCCACAGACCTCTCATTGCGGACTGGTCCTCGCCGCCTGCCATATCTTCCAATCTGGTTCCGATAGTCATCGAGCAAACAGTGAGCACTGCAAGGCATTCAATGGGCGAAGCATGATGTCTGAGAACGTCTTTCAAGGGAAGAGGAGAGCGTAGTTATGACATTTTCTCAAGACTACTGCGAGAGCGCGTAATCATGCTGTACGGTCCAGTGAGCCGATATGCCTTCTCAACCAACACCGCTCTGAATGTTATGAATAGATACGGGATACCGACTCTGCGCTGACCGTCGCGCAATTGCTCTTCCTTGAAGCGGAAGAGACATCAAAACCGATTCACTTGTACATTAACTCTCCAGGCGGTAGTGTCACCGCAGGACTGGCCATCTACGACACAGTAAGCATAGTGCATTCCTCCCTTTGTACGCTTCGCTAATCTATGCAGATGTAGATGCAGGTGCGGTGAACTTCCTTATAACAGCGCAGGAATATCAGATTCACACCGCATGTGGCTACAGTACGTCTCATCGCCCATACACACGTACTGTGTCGGCCAGGCATGTTCCATGGGTTCCCTCCTTCTGGCGGCCGGGGAGAGGGGCAAGCGACATGCTCTGCCGAACTCTACCATCATGATTCACCGTACGTATTCACTATGGCGTAACGGTCACTGGACGCGTTCTCTGACACAATACGTTCACAGAACCTTCGGGCGGTGCTTCTGGTCAGGCGTCCGACATCGCCATCCACGCGAAAGAGATTCTTCGCGTGCGAGAGCAGCTCACGCGCATCTATCAGCGGCACTGCAACAAGGAGGGCGAGAGCGTCGACGACGGCGTACGGCGTTTCGGTATGTACTATCCACCGCCTCTTCACGGTGAAGAGCGTAGGCTTACACGATGGCTCGACCAACCTCAGAGCAGGCATTGGAGAGGGATTACTTCATGACGGGTGAGCGAGTCGATGTCACGTATCTGAGATCCGTTGTGCTGACCCTCGAGCGCAGCGCAAGAAGCGTTCGAGTTCGGGATAGTGGACAGCGTGCTCGAGAAGCGGCCGCAACTAGACACCGCGATATAGATTCGCCGGATCCTGTACCCGTACTGACTTCTCACCGTGGATATGACGATGAGGTGAACGTTCCCGTGCCCACGCTCCATCACGCTCGAGAACCCTCGGGTTGCTTCACTTCTCGCGGGTGATCTGTGAGGTAGGGCCAGTCACTTCCCTCGCTATATTTTGCGGAGACTTCTGTGAATCTTCCTCACCTTCCAGTTTATGGTGAGGATCTGCCGCTCAATCTCCCTTACATTGTATCGAAGAGCTGACATGTGTTCATCCGCATATGAGCGTGGAGCCTCGTGTTGGTACTCAGCCAGGGGACGTGTACACGGGCCCCGGGTGCAGTACTATCGCTCGCACTTTGTGCTCGTCGTCGAATTGTTGGTCAGCCGCGGCATGGTTCATAGTTGCCATCTTGCGACGAACCTGGACAAAGTTAGCGTGATAGGGCAAATCAGGCTCAGCGAAATGCGAGACTATCATGATCATAATTCGTCGAAGACGGTCTGAGGTACGTAGTCGCCTTCCATGCGCGCACCCTTGTCGGGGCCGGCTGCGCATCGAAGTGGTCTGTGCATCCTGGATGCAGAAGGGCGGACGAGTCACGGCCATGCATTGTGATGCACCACCATGGTTCAGACCAGCATCTTGGCGGGACCAGGGCCGCGTCCGTCTGCAGTCCGCATATATGTAGGGCCCTCCCTCCGACCCCCGAGTCCAACTCCGAACCCGAAATGAAAAGCGTCCGCGATGGCGAAGCTCCGGACTGAAGCGTGCGGGGCTCTGGGCTCTGATATCGACTCTTCGTTGGCTTACTCACATTGCATCGGACCGCATCGATCTCCACTCGACAGACTTAGCGTGTGTGAGTGCCCGGCCCCTCAAGGCTTCAAACGCGCAGCTTCGCATGTGAATGGACGCGGAAGTGAGTGATGGCGGACTCGTCGCGGTGCGTGGATCTCCCGGGTCGTCCTGTCTATATACGTCCACTCACACATTCTCTGAATCCTAAGCACGTCTTATCTCTGCAGCCCCCGCGATCAAGCTCTGTTCGACGAGCACTCCATACCGGATGCAGCCTGCCAGTGGCATGTGGCGATGATGGACTTTCATCAGCAAAACTGCATTCTGCTGATATGTGCAGACAGAGAAAGATCGACTCACCGCTGTACGATTTTGCAAGATAACTGCAGATATTCACGCTTCATAGCGACGAACAGTTATCTTTCGATATCGTGCTGACGGTTGTTTGTCGTACGTCCCTAAGACCGACTTGAACAGATAATCGCAGATGGGTTAGCCGCTGAGAGCCGAACACCAGATATTTGCTTACCAGTTGGACCCATGCTCCGATAAACTCCGTTGAAGGTTTCTGCATGTAGAAACATACCATGGCAATCAAGTAAAAGTGAATGCACGGTAGTAGAACCGGCAGAGGAACGAGGATAATTAACATCGCGTACGAGCTCGCACCAGACCAGTGTGAGAACTTCCGAGCGTATGAGCGCCGGACCGCCTGTCAAGCCGCGCATCCTCAGAAAGTGTCCCGTTGGGCTCGTACCGTCTAGAATGAAGTCCTGAGACCTAGTTAGTTGGAATGCCAGAATATCAAAACGGGTTTAGATGATTTTTGATTGTACCCCGGGGCCGAAGTGTTCACAGGACACATGGGCCATTGTCAGGCCTGCGAATCTGAGCATTCACTGCCCTGCGATTTGACCAAATAAATCCCCGACAAAATCTTCTTGCAGTAGAGAAAATCCATGAGAACGATAAGGACAAGGTGCCGCTGCATTGTAGGGTACACAAGACGGAGAGCTATCGACAAGGTGCAAACGCGACGCACGTCGCGCGAGACACAACGATCACGTGCTCCAGCCACTCACGTTCTCCGACGCGTCACTCGCTCTTCTCCAACGCCGCGGCGTCACTCGCTCACCTAAGGCTAAGTATTGCAACTTGACTTCGTACTGCCATGTCCCCACGTTCCTCTGCTGCCACTTCTGGCTCTCGCGCAGCCACCTCTCACTGGAAACTAAAACACAAGGGTAGAACCACTGACCACCAATCTCGTGGCGACTCGGCCCTCAGAAACGGAAGAAGGCGGCGCTGCCACTCATTGATGATTGAAGTGCAGAGAAAGAGCTTGAGAGTGAACATCACCGAAGAAGAGACTCCTGCAACGCCGAGATGGCTTGCACATTGTCCGCCTCGGTAAGCATCTACAAAACTACCCTACGATCGACGCCGACGACGGGCCACTAATAAAGGATGACATGCTTGAAGGGTTACGTGTACATGTGGCACAGAGTGCATATACCGTGCATATATGCACTTTGTGCTGCCTCTACATGGCCATACACACCTAATGTTAGTTGTATTACTTCGTCTTCAACTATTTGCTGATTGCATGTTTCTTGGGCCGACTCGGCGGAGTGTGACGACAGCAGAGCGAGGTCAAGTGAAGAAGGGCCAATGGCAGATGGTCGCCAAGATGTATGGGGTTACATTGGTCAGCAAATATAGCCTCTTGTATGTTGCCCTCGTTGAAAGTCTGAGTGTTCATATTCGCAGTCGACCGTGTTGGGCCTGTTTCTGATTCCTTTAGGTGCATTCCTCGAGTGGGACCCCGACGGCGGTGCTTTCTCTAGCATGTGTCGCTTCAAGAACGCACTATGACTCTTCAAAGACGATGAGTAGCGCGATGATACACTCGCGTGGTGGAACATGTGAGTAACTGGTTCACTCACATCAGACAAGTGACTCACGACGTACTACTGATAGCCAAGTATTTGGCACCAAGATGCCTGGCGGTGGCACTACCAATGCCATCGTTCGCACGGGGCCTTCAAGTTCGTCTGTGGCTCAGCTCAAGCAACAGCGGGCCGCGCGTCGTCTTCAAGCACGCCAGCGTCGTGGTTCTGCGGCTGGCGAGAACTAACGTACGCAACCGTTAGCTCGTGCGATCTTCCGGACTACATCGCTGACGCCTTCATATTAGTCAGCCTTCGACTTCTGCGCAACTCAAAGTGAGTTCTTCCGTGAAAACGACTGACCTGTCTGACTATTCATGTAGTGCAGTACTTCACGTCCATTTCTCTTTGGCTCCCGGTGCTGGTTTTGTTTCTTATGCTCTCGCTCGCTCGTTGCTGTCACCGAAGGCTAAGTGCCAGTTTCCTACCATGCAGATCGTCCCCCCCTTTCAATCTTTACCGTTGCGAGGATGGTCATGCACGGAGCTCGTTCCGGGCCCTTTCGTGACCAATACTCTGATGTATTTGTACGCCGGATAATGGTCGAATAGTGATTTGTCGATGGTGCTCTGAGCGGTCGAATGCTATATTTTTGAGCACCTGAACCAGGCAGATGATCAACATATCTATGAAGAATTGCTACTGTGTACGTGTTGTAGGGTGACCGACAAGCAACGACAATAAGTAAGTCACACTTATGCTGACGAACTGCTGACCTTTGCTGATCATTGTCAGACGTATCCATATCATTTCTTGAATTGTCTTCGCATATGTGAATGCGGGATCACACTCATGCTATATTGCGGTCAGGAGGCAAGACATCGAAAGACAACCGACGACAATAGAAATCAAGTCCGAGATTATTGGCTCATCGGACAGGTAGGTGTCGAATGGTATGATATAGATGATAATTACTGACTATCGCAGATCATTGTTCTGCGCTTTTGGCGATGTTGCTCAGACTGGGATGGTCCCCACGCGTTGGTCCACCCGCCCATCCATTCAAATCTGAACACATGCATTTCACAGAGTCCGTTCGAGAGACGAGAAGCCGGATCCCCGTCGCGTCGAAACCGTCCCACGCCGCGCGTCCGTCCGTCCCGCTTCTCTGCTCTGCCCCTTACTTACTCACCGTGCACCTCGCACTCTATCCAGACGCGTGCGCCATCCCTATCGGCATCCCGGATCTCCCACTGCCCGTGCTACTGACGCACCGCCGCGTCTCGCCCTGCTTCCATTCCGTCAGGGGCGCACGTCCACCCCGCAGCACGCATATGCACATCTACGGTGCACGTTACGTAAGAGGCGTGTACGGTCTGGGACGCAGGCGCGCGGGTGCATCGTGGTGGACGATTGCGCGCGGATCAGTCGACGTTCTGGAGTGCCCTACCCGCCGCATTTGGTCTAGCCATGGGGACCTTACCACCATGCGTGTCGCTTGGGCGTTGGCGCACATATCAGTAAGTCTTTCATTGACACTAGTTCGACGGCGGAACGGGATGTGCGAGGGCTGACGGGCCCACTGAGGATGCGCACGTACGAGCTATGTGATACTAGCTCGCGCATCCGACAAGTCCGTCCCCGCGAAGTGGTACTTCAACGGGCCCCTTTCTGGGAAGATGCGGCGAGTGCATGATCACGATGACGGTCCTGCAAGGATCGGAAAGCGCGAACGCATGGACGCGTGATACGGTTCATCGTTAGCTCGATCGAGTCACATAGCCGCAAGGCCGACTGAATGGGAGTTGGTCAACGCATCTACATACATCAGTGGGAACCCGGCTTACCTGATTAATATTGTCTGTCCACCCAGATTCGACGTTACGCTACCGGACAACTCCCGAGGTCGCCTCCAATGCCGGCACAATCACGTCTATCAGATAACTTAACCTCGCCTCCAGTCGATGCTCCGCCGAAGCTGGCCCTGCGGCCGAGCGCACGACGCCTCGAAGCAGCCAGGGGTTGTCGATGACCCGTAGCACAGATCGCGCTCCCACCGATGCGGCCGTGATCTCCCCGCATCCGCGCGCTGGTTCGGGGAGTTGCCTCCTATGGCGCGGGCAGCTCGCAGCAGCGTCTGCGGCGCGGATGTGGGGAGAGCTTGACCACACCTGCGGGGCTTCTGCGCACGAGGATCGCGCACTAGGAAGCTCATTCAGTGCCCTCGCGGTGACATCAATCAATGGCGAGCTGCTGTGCTCTGGCCCTGGATGGGCCGTCGCATCGCTTCGTCAGTACCAGGACAAGAAGGGAATGGCCTGCCCTTGTAGCGGCTGATGGACAATGGCGCAAGTCTAAGGCGCTCGGGTTGAGCGCCCCCCTTGGACCATCCTTATGAAACGAAGGGCAGCACACGGCCCGTCATGCAGCGTCTGCCACGATAGTGCGGGGACAACGTAGCCGCTAGGAATAGCACCCGGTGTGGGACCCGCGCGACTGGGGATGGACGTCGGACGCTCGGGCTCGGGTCAGGGTGGACGCAGTTTTCGCGATATCGGCATGGGCAGCACGGAGCGTTGGTGCAGGGGCGCCAGGCAGGCAACGAGCCTACCGAACTCGACTGACCGCATCCGGCGCGGCCGGGGCACGGTTTGACGAGCGGGGGAGCAGGATGGCGACGTCCGCGTTCCATAGCCGTCGCGTAGTGGCCTGCGTCTGGTGGTCATTGTACGGCTGGCAGCGGCGTGGCGCGTCTCGCTGCTAACGTAGCCGTTTTCTGGTGTGGAGGATGGATCGGGACATCGATGTGATCAGCAGCCCAAAATGCCGGTGACGCCCACGCGCACCTTCGCTGAGTTAGCCTCCTGTCGCGCTAACGCATATGTGATCCAGGGGGGTGCGATTCCCATGGCGGACATTGGTCAGCCGGACGCAGTTGTTGGACGTATGAACGAGGAAGATCGGCAGCCGCTGGACGCGTCCGCCCGATCACCGAAGCCACAGCCTATTGGGCACGGAGCTGACACAGTAAGTAGCCCCAGTCGTCACTCCTCCTTCCGAAATGAAATACGCGCAGGCCGCCCGTTCGGAGCCCAGTTCCATTTCCATTCCACCGGCACGCCCAGGTCGACCTGATACGGTTCGCGCAATCTCGATGCCTGCGTCCGCGGCTCCCTCCTGCGGCTCTCAGGCTCAAATTTGGCGGCTGTGTCTGTCATCCACCCCAGGACAGGAGCCGCGCAATCGGGTTGAAGTTCCCCTGGACGGGTGTCCTCGTGACGTGGCGGAAATGTGCAGTCAAATTCATCGGTACGTCCACACAATTGTATTGCGATGCCAACGTTAACTGGGCCCGCGTATACAGTCGGGGTCTTGCTGGAGTAGGCGGGCCACGATGCTGTGCCTATTGTGTCCGGGCTTCCACCAGGACAATGCTCGGCTGCCATGATGGGTGGTCCCTGAGCCCGAGGTATGTGATTTGCTGCAGAGCGTCTTTGTGGCGTCGCGCAACCCGTCCTGACGCCATTCGATGCGCAGCGTTGCATTTGCACAGCGGATTCCAGGCGTGCTTACCACGAAGCGAGGGAAGACTGCGATCCGCCAAAGTAGCTCTCCGGCCGCGTCCGGACATATCGGCTTCGAGGGCCCATCACATTCGACTCTGCACGGACATATCACATCCTGCTCGCCCGTCAGCTCGGTTCCTTCGCCAGCCTGGCACGCGGGCTGTCATACGGATGCCCCAGCTGCCAGTGTAGTCTGACAGCCGCCACGTCGTGATCCGGATGCCACCACCGCGTCAGGCCGTGTCGTGATCAGGACGGAGTGGACAGGCACTCGGACAGCTGTGCGATCTGGAAGGCCGGGATTGATACGTCGTCGGGCACTTGCTGCGGTCGGATCCTGCCTGCCGTATTCGCGCGCATTCAGTCGCTCGCAGCATCGCTGATCCACTTCGCGCGGAGACAGTTCAGAACCTGCCACTCCCTGGACCTTCGCGGGACACGTGTCCGCGTTTGCTCGTCGACGTGTCCTATGCGCGCAACTCAGTTCCTCCAACGCCCATATCGGGAAAGGCCGTTTCAAATGCGTGCGCCTCCCGCACCACGCACGCACAACGCGCCATCGCCGGGCTGGCCCACGATCGCCCGCAATCGCAAGCTAGTTTCAGCGGATCGTCCTTCCGCCGCTGCCCCCGCTTCGGAGCGTCCGAGGACATCCCGGCAGCGGCTTGCATAGGACATGGCACACAGGCTTCCTCCATAGGGCACCCCCGATCGCAGCTCGGAGCATGCACACAGACGCCTTCCGCCCTTCTTTCTTTTCTCTGCCGCGTGCCCATCCTTCTCTCGCCGGCCTGCGAACGAGCAGACTAGCTTCCGCGCTCGGTCCTCCCTGGCACGCACTGCCTGCGGTAGGCCGCATTAAGCCCGGCGGGCCCAGCACGCGGAGGCCGTCCTTAGCGCGGTGAGCTCAGCGAAGCGCACCTGCTGACCGGGGCCTCTTCTCCATTTCCGCGCAGGGTGCGCTGGGCAACCACCATGGGCGGCTTCCATCCCATCTCCGTCTTCGCGTCTTGTTCGCGAGTCTGCGCGCGTTACGCAATGCGAAGTCTATCCCAATTGCGTCCGTGGCTTGTCCGTGGCTGTTATGGTGGCCGATGGGAAGTGCGTGATGGCGGGAGAGTGCTAGAGGGCTGATGATCTTCCCAGTACGTTATAATTGCCCCTGGACGCAAAGTGGGATACGATCACTGCTGTAACGTTACCGAGTGACGACACGCAGATGGTGGCACATAACGAGTGTCCGTCTGTGGAAAGAACACGTCCTTGTTCTCGTCAAGCCATCACCATCCCCGTTCTATTCGATCTGGGATCGTGCTGTGCACGTCAAGCAGGCAGGCGAATTCGGGGCCCAGCCCAAGTGCGCCTGAATCGCCGGCGGAGGTACCGCCCAGTGCGTAACTGCGTTACGTGCGCGCTGCCAACCCTGTTCCCGCGTCCGTCGCCCACCAATCAGACGTCAGACCCTCTAGCGATCATCGCAGTCACGCCCGCTCGTCGACGCACACACCGTGTGTATGAATGCGATTCACTGCGAGAGCCCCGGTGACACCCGACGCTGTTGCGGCGCGCGCACGGCTGTGGCAGCTTCAGTCACGTAAGTTTGAGTTACGGAAGAACGTCCGCTGGACGCTGGTTATTGGACCGGGGCCGAGTAACTCGCTGTGCGCTCTACGCGCCGCAAGTTGTGCGTCCCGAGCTACCGCCGGCCCACTTATAGGACTGGTGTGCAGGTTGGCAGAGCCTGTTCTTCGCTCGTTTGGTAGCGCGCGGCGGACGTGATACATGTCAGGACCTGCTGCAGACGCGTTCAGGGTTCCATCCGGGGCGATCGGACACCTACAAATGAACGAATGTACGCATAAATATCACCACGACAACTAGAGCGGGGATTGGCAGGTGGATCCGAGAACTCGGGTGCACAATGAATAGTATAAATACGACGAACCACGCATACACACAACAGGCACACAACGTATTCAGAGTAGCAAAACAGCAACGTAGCTCGTACCGCATGCGCGGCGAGGCGTCCACGTCCTTCAGGTCCATTTGTCCTCGGCTCTCTATTGTCTTCCCTTCATTCCTCTCTAGCACCTAACACTGCCAATCCGACAGCGTCAGCTTCGGCCTGGAAGAGGGCACCGCCCACGCGCAGACACGCAGGCGGAAATGCTATTTGGTCCCCCCTCCCCCTCCTCCTTGGGCGGCTTTCTGCTCTTCCTTGAGCTGGAAGGGACTGCATCAACTTCCGACCCGCAGATGGTCCAACCGCGTTGTGCTCACCTTCTGCTTCTGTTTGAGAGCCTCCGCGTCTCTGCGGAAAAGTTTAGTGAGCGGTCACGGCAGCGTACAGGGGACACGCACCGCTCTTTCCGGGCCTGCAGCGACGTCCCGCTCTCCTTCGGCTTGGACTTCGGCTGCTTCTTCGCCGCCTTCTCGCGTGCGAGCTCGCGCTGGTTGCCTCCTACATCGTCGTGCGCGCACGGGCCGTTCGCGGGCGGTTCACGCGTGATTGGATGTTGGCAGAGATGTGTGCGGACGCGTTACGGGGACACCGATCGGAGAGGGACCTTCTCAGTGAATCGAGGTGTGTCAGGCGCAGGGAGTGCGTGCCACTCACGAGTCATAGCGTCGGCGGTGCAGTTGAGCTCGGATGAATGAAGGGGTTCGAAAGTTGCGTGGACGGAGGTGGGAAGGTGGGAAGCGATGGCGCGGACGTGGACAGCACTGATCTCGACGAGCGCGTTGAAGAAAGGGACGACCGCGCGGGACCGATCAAGCTCAGCTGGATAATGCGCGGGTCGACGTGGCAGAGGGCTGTGGCGGTGCGCGGCGGAATCAAACAGAATGTAAACTTGAAAGAGGGAGCGCCGGGCGAAGCGGTCCGAAGGTCATGGAAAGCTGCCTTATCAGGCAACAGCGCGCGAACAGAGGCTCAGCGCCAACATCCTGCACCCGCAAATGTGATCTTGAAAATCACATCGGGCGGCGGGTCCGTGGGCCGCCGTCCTCAAACGGGATCCTCCTGATTTATGGGGATGATCTCCGTCCGCGTCGGGTCGTGCGTCGCCGTCACGGTGTCTACTGTACATAGTACGCTGCACGCCGGGGTTTCTCTGCTTTTCTGCTTTGGCTCGTTGCAAATTGTGGGTGTCTCGGACATTTCGGAACAGCGGCGCAGGAGGCTGCAGCGCTAGCCTCAAGCCTTAGCCTGGGACGGTGCGCTCGGAAGGGTCATCATAATATGTATCCGGGCGTACGATCATTTGCAATAATGGCCGCCACAGCATGCGGCGGGCTGTCGACGATGCGGCCGAATGCGGCTTCACGCGATCTTGATTGACCAACGTTCGAAGGCCGGTTGCTCCAGGCGGTTAGGCCGGAAGGTGCGCGAGGCCTGGCAACCGTCCCACAGGCTGATGTGACAGATCATGATCTGCAGTTTGTCCGCAGCGGAGTGATCGCCTGGTGCGGTTCTTTCATAGGTGGCGGATTCATATTCACCACCACCTTAGCGTCATCTCGGCACTCCTTCCATTCACCGTGCGCGGGCGAGCCCTAAAGAACGAGAAGCTTACGGCCCTGGCGTGCGATACGAACCCGACCTGGTCTTCGAGGGTGCGAGCTATTCCTGCCAAGGGTTTAATATGCCTTGCCCCTGGGAAGGGTTACGAAAGGGGACGCAATGAACCTTGATATGCCCCGCCGTTGATAGGCTCCCAACAGGCTCTCCTGACGCCCCGTCGCGCGTCTCAGGTAACTCACTTAGGGTCTGGATGAGTT
>NW_025955206.1:0-58005 GCF_022376445.1 Fomitopsis serialis | reverse complement strand
GATGAGCTGACAATTCGGCAAGCCATTCGCAACCGTGTCGACTGGATCGGTCTCTGAGCGGCATGAAGGAGCAGGCGACCCGGGTCTCAAATCAGCAGAGAGTCAGCTGGCCGGAACCTTCGCCTGATGGTACGAGAACAGGCTGCCAGCGGAGAACTAAAGAGGAAGACTAGCAGACCGAACCAGCTCAGCCAGACCGAAAGAGGTGAAGATCTCACTTGGACCTGCCGTTGACCTCGGAGACTAGACCCTGTTTGTGTCGACTCGCTGGTTCCTGCCTGCTTGCCTGTCTCTGCTTCGTGTCTGCTTGTGACCACCGCTCTGGAGCCTCCTTCTGTTGAGCTTCTCTTCTCTCCAGGCTTGTCTGTCCGCAAATCGCCGATGGCTCCGATCCTCTGTTACGTGCAATGCTCTGTATATCTGTTTGGAATGTCATGTCATGTCACCATACAGTGTGCAACCACGGCTGAGATGACTGATGAAGTGTCTTATGTTGGCTGGCCGAAGCCTCACCACCGTGAAGGCTGTGTGCCTTGCCAACAATAATGAGACGGCGGCGGATGCTCCGATCAGACGCCAGGTGGTACATATAGGCATATGCATTGCCTAGGCAGATAGCATCAGTGTGGTAAGCCCAACCTGCGAGGTGAAATGAAGTTATCAGTGGGCTAAGTTCAATCTACGGTACGTGAGTCCTCCGTCGAGCTAATATGTATGTTCCCAATACAACGAACCGTCCCCACTGCAGCCGACGCAACTTGCCTTAGCATATACGGTTTGCAGGACAAGCTGCGCATGTGATACAGCGAGTAAGACGTACTGTGGGTGTAAACTGTCGGCCTAGGACCGGATTGAAGCGCTGAATCAGCGTGACCCCATCGCGCTGCAGTAGCAGCAGTCGAAAGACCTAGAGGCTGGTCAAGAACGGCAGGTCTATCAGATTTGCACCTGACGCCGCAGCACCGCAACAGGATCCGGGAGGAGTGTACTCGCTGAGTGCGTAGGCCGCCCAGATGGCAGTTATCCGTGGAAATCGTACCAAAATTCGGCAAGTCGATGAGTCGTCTGGGTTCTTGTGTTTGTTTTGGCCGCGGAGGCGAGGATGTCAACAGATGTCAAGTGCAGCTGTAGAGCATTGTATTAGCCAAGCATTCCAGCCCTTGTTCGCACCCACGATGTGAGGTGTGCGGGGATGCAGAGTGCACACCTGTCGACGGCTTGCGGTGGTCGGAGTTACGGATAGGAGTTTCCCGAGAGCATTCAGTACTATCCGCAGCAGGCTAAGGCCCCTTCCTACCTGACAAGGACATTTTCTCGCTTGCGAAGCCTGCCACAGGATATGGGGTACAGCGGACCTTGGCCCAGAGCCGGTGAGCCCCCGAGGGAAGCGGAGTCAGCCCCCCCGAATGTTGTGATTGCACGCCTACCAGTGAGTTCTTCCGCGAGTCTGCCGCGAGAGCCTGACCGACTTGTCGGGGCCGGAAAACTGAAGAGGGGACAAAGGTATCGAACCAGAGCGAGTGGCTGGTCACTGGATGAGAAAACGGGCCGGGAGACAATCAGCGTCGTGGAACATTATGTGCAACGTCGGCCAACACTTACATGAGCAGGCCCAGTACTTATACCAACGGCTGCCATCATGTGTGGCCTGGAGCTCCGCCAGAGTCGACAGTGTGACGAAGAGGAGAACAGAATGCGGTGAGCGGCCTGTGGTGAGTTGTCGCCCTTACAGTGATATCACTGCGTCTACACAAGTTTCGTGTATTAGCTCATCCAGAACAGGTTCAGAAGGTATCCTCGACGCATGTGCCTGGAAAGAGGGTCTTGGAGCGTGTCTGGGGTAAGTTGGATGGATGGCTTGGAGCGAGAGTTCTCGCGGATACCAATGATCATTCTCATGGTCGAAACAAGGGTTTGGCTAACAACGAGTGCCAAGGCTTATGCCCGGGTTTAAAGACTAGACAGCTGTGGCGGCGATACGAACAACTGGAGATCCTGAGAGGTGGAAATGTGGACGCACGGGCCAATGATAGTGATTGTGTGCGTGTGCGAAAGCAATCATGGCCAGATCTAGGCTGTGCGATCTTCGGGTGATTTTGCCTGCCCTGAAGAAGATATATATAAGGGTGTAAGGCCTTTATCTCCGCCATCCCCTCATGATTTGGCAAGTCGTCGTACCTCGCTCGCTCTACGGGCGACGATCTGTTTCGTGAGGCCCTCGCAGGAGATGAAAATTGGTGCACGGCATAGACTACGCACCTCCGTATCTCCCTGGGCTTGCCGTTGAACGGGTCCGGGGCTCGTTAGAGTGGTGTACATCTCTTCTCTGGTTCCACGATCGTGATCATTCTGCTGTGTGTATGTAGATGCGGACGTTTCTCCGGAGGTGCATCGCAGATCGCACGAGTTGCAGTATTGAATGCTTTTGTACGACGTAGGAAGAGTGATTCGTAATCCTCATCAATCGATGCAGAATGTATTTGACTGGACCGGGACTGGATTGCCACGGCTTCGGACGACGGAATATTGCGCTGCCAGTGCAGGCCGCAGCAGTACGTGCTGTTGTGTACTGAAGCCGACTAGTATAGCTAGTCATTAACGCAGCAGTAAGAAGAGAGTGATTGAGGGATAGCGTAGAGGGCAGACAGCGGTGGCCCGGTGGCACTGAGGGCGCTCGCGTTCGGCCGCGTCGGAAGACATCCAGGTCTGGACGAGTTCGCTGCCTCTCAATTCCCCTCCTGCCAGATAAGTCCCCGGCCCCGGCCATCGCGCGTATTCTCTTCTTTCCCTCTCTCGAACCGACCCCTGCTGCGATGCCCTACAAGCTTTCGGCAACGCTCACTGGCCACACTGCCGATGTTCGTACGTCTCTTCGTCTCGATATTCGCGCTAGCTCAACCCTTCCAGGTGCGGGCCGTCGCTTCACCGACGAACGATCTCGTCCTCTCTGCTTCGCGCGACAGCACCGCGATCTCATGGGTTCGGAACAGGGATGCCCCAGGATTCGGCCAGTCCGTAACCCTGCGCGCAGGTTCACGGTACATCAATGCTGTAACATACCTCCCACCTACACCTGAAGAACCGCTAGGTGAGCGATCCATCGGGAACGTCCTGTTTCGCATGTATGCATTGACAGGTGAGGGAACCTAGGATTTGCGGTGACGGGCGGTCAAGACACTGTGATCAACGTCTTCGCCCTCTCGGCTAACTCCAACGAGCCTGCGTACTCCCTCATCGGCCACACGGACAATATATGTGCACTGGACTGTACGCCCGACGGATTGATCGTTTCTGGATCTTGGGATCGGTATGTTTATCTCTTTCGAAGAGGTTCGCGAACACAGGTGTAATACGTCTTAGAACGGCCAAGGTCTGGAAGGACTTCAAACTCTTGTACGATCTCACCGGACACCGGCAGTCCGTATGGGCTGTGCTGGCTGTAGATTCCGAACAGTTCCTGACAGGTGCGTTGAGCAGTAGGTTGCCACTGCGATGTGTATCTTACGTATGATATAGGCTCTGCCGACAACACCATCAAACTATGGAACCAGCACAAGAACGTCCGAACATATCCTGGGCATACACAAGCGGTTCGCGGCCTTGCGCTCTACACAGACATTGGGTTTGCGTCATGCTCAAACGATAGGTACGTGGTGGTGTCGTTCATTACTGTACAGTATGGTAAGTGGTCCCTGCAGTGAGATTAAGATATGGACCATGGAAGGCGACCTCGTTCACACACTCTCCGGGCATACATCGTTCGTGTACAGCATCTCCGTGCTGGAGAATGGTGACATCGTATCCGGAGGGGAGGACCGTACAGTCCGCATCTGGAGAGGTAAGTGCTACCCAGTTCCTTGTCGTTCTGCGTTGTTCGCCTAACCCAGCGCAGATGGCGAGTGCTACCAGACGATTGTCCATCCTGCCATCTCCGTCTGGTCGGTGTCGACCATGCCGAACGGTGACATTGTGACTGGATGCAGCGACGGTGTCGTACGCATCTTCAGTCACGCGGAGTCACGTCAACTGCCGAGCGAAGAGCTGAAGGCCTACGAAGATCAGGTCGCGAGCCAGACTTTGCCCGCGCAGCAAATCGGCGACGTGAAGAAGTCGGATCTGCCAGGTTTGGAGGTACTGTCGACGCCGGGTGAGCTCAATTCTGGGAGGTGATTGATTAGTCTCCTATATAACAATCATGAATAGGCAACAAACCTGGCGAAGTCAAGATGATCAGGAACGGCGACAACGTAGAGGCCCATCAGGCATGCAATCATGTTATACCGTGTGGGCGATGTGTTAACGTTGGCGTCTTTAGTGGGACAGCGCGTCGTCCAGTTGGCAGAAGATAGGCGACGTCGTGGACGCCGTCGGCTCGGGGCGAAAGCAGCTATACGAGGGGAAGGAGTATGATTACGTCTTCGACGTGGACGTACAGGAAGGCATGCCACCGCTGAAGCTGCCTTACAACGCTGCCGGTGAGACAAGGGTCCAGCTGCGGGGGGATTGTGTGCTCAATCGTTCTAAGAAAACCCATACGCGGCTGCGCAGCGGTTCTTGAATGCTCACGAACTTCCCCTGACCTATTTGGACGAGGTAGTGAAATTCATCGAGAAGAACACCGGTGGTGTGACCCTGGGTGGCGGGGCTCAGTACTCTGATCCATTCACTGGTAAGAACATACGCGTTCGCTATCTGTGTTGCCCTGACTTTGCTCTAGGTGCGTCTCGGTACCAGCCCGCACAAGCTGCAGTCGGAGGTCGCGCGCAGGAATATATGGATCCTTTCACGGGTATGTCACATCATCGATTGGTGTTCTCGTGTCCTCACTGTACGCCAAGGCGCGTCTCGGTATCGGGCGGCACCTACTTCACCATCACCAGCTCCTGCTGTAAACCCAGCCGATCCTTGGACAGGTGCTTCAAGGTACTCCTCGTCTGTGACACCGTCTACGCCTCCCCCTCGAGCTACCCCGGCGACATCATCGAAGGTCATCCCGGTCGTACGTCTGCAAGCTGTGTATCCTTTACGTGGTGCTCATATAATCTTTGTAGCGTACGCCTTTGGCGTTCCGCCAGGCGAACGTCTCTGCGATGCAAGCAAAGCTGCAGCAGATCGATCAAAGCCTTCGGAACGAGATCGTACGTACACTTACATGAGAGTTTGAGGATTTGTGGCATGAACGCGGCGTTCGTCTAGTCAACATCATCGTTAGCCATGTATCCCCAAGAGCGCATCCGCGTCGACGAGGCCTTTGCGTACCTCTCCGCCATAGTCTCTCAGCTCGCGCATTGGGACAATCCGCCGCCCGGTACAAACCCGCCCACAGCACGCCACCTAGATGCCATCATCGCGTTGCTTGATAGGTGGCCGCGGGAGTCGTTGTTCCCTGGTGCGTAGTCCATGTCGTGGTCGCGTGAAGTTGTTATCTCATGAGAACTCCGCTCGCAGTCATGGACCTTGGTCGGCTCTTGCTTGCCTTCTGCTCAAGTTACTCGCAAGACACACAGCTGAAGCATCGCTTCTTCAGCGCTATGATGCACGCTTCGTCTTGGAAGGACCCTTGGGAGACTCCACTGTCGCGGTCAAGAGAGACGAACACGCTGTTCTTCCTCAGGGCCCTCGTGAATACCTTCCAGGATAATCTTTACGGGGATGGGGCGTGGGTCAAGACGGTAAGCGTGGCCGTACTTGTGGGATTCGCCGGTTCTGAAGGTTGGCTTGGTAGATACTGCAAGACATCGCCCAGCAACCTTACAACAACCTGACTAAGGCTCAGCGGGTCGCATGCGCGACCATTCTGTTTAAGTGAGTCTCGCGTTCGTTTCGACATACATTTACACGAGGCTAATTGTTGGGTAGTCTGAGCTGCATCGGGCTGAGGGAGCCGCTGGAGCCCGAGTTGACGATGTTCTTGTACAATTCCATCATGACGGGGCTTCAGCAGGATACAAGCGACCAGGAGGCAGCGTATCGCGCGTTGGTAGCCTTGGGAAACATCGTGAGCTTCGCTGGTTCTGGTGAGCGTCCCATGCATCGTACTGACTCCCGTCCTTCAGCTATATGCGGCGAGAGAGAAAGGCGAGAAGCCGAACGAAGCACAAGTCAACGCCGTCAAGCAGTGCATGTCGTCACTCCGCTCGACGTTCTCCGACGACCGCGTCAAGAACGTGTCCGCAGAGATTGAGGAATTGCTACGATGACCGAAGAGCCGTTTGCTGGGTGGAGCCACTGGATGCGAGCGCTCTCCCCGAGGTCTTACGTACGGTCTCAACGCCCGCGGGGCCAGGGCAGTTTCTTGTCCCTGAGACCAGTGGAAGGATTCGTCGATGTAATATGTGTAAAACAGTTGATACGGACAGTCGCAACTTGTATCAATGGGTGGGCGCATGGACCGCAGTGGCCCCGCAGACTGTAGCAGATTCACATATTCTTGTCAATTCGTAGAAAGAGAAGACATCGTATGGTATTGTCCTTCCACAGCTCAGGCATGCGTGCGGGGGCTATCAATGCATGGACGAGCTACGGCCGCGGTGCTGCTAATAACAGACCGTGTGTGGCGGGTTAGGGTTATCTACGGTTGCCTCTTGACATCGATGGCAGCGGCGGCGGTCCTGGCGAGAATCTACATCGTCCGCCATGGCGAGACAAACGAGAACAGGCTGGGCATCATGCAAGGACAGCGCGATACCCACCTGAATGCTGCCGGGCTAGACCAGGCCCAGGCGGCGGCGGGTGCACTTGAGACGGTGGGCTTTGCGAGGGCGTTCAGTAGTGATCTAGATCGGGCAGCCAAGGTGCGGCACGAAGCATTTCGGAGCGACCGTGGAAGGGGGCAACTGATACAAATTCGGACAATCGCAGACCGCAGAGATCATACTGCAGAAGCACCCAGGAGTGCTGCTGGAGAAACACGCAGCATTGCGAGAACGAGTGAGCACACCTGATCATGGTCGAACGAACTTCTGTTCTGATCTGCGTGCCAAATCGCGCAGAACCTAGGAGACTGGCAGGGTCAGAAGCTCGAAGGACGCAGTCCCACTGCGCCTGCAAACGCAGAACAGCTCAGCGATTTTAGCCTGCGCGCAGCACAATGGTGGAACGGTACCATCCTGGCCTACGTCGAGTCCCTCGTCAAGCAAGATCCCGTGCACGGGAAATCGCTCCCGGCAGACCTGCTCGTCGTCTCGCACGGAGGCTACATCTCGAGGCTTATCGGGAACCTGCTCGGGAGCGGTAAGATGAAATGCGCTGAAGGAGTAGTGGTAAATGGCAAGTGCTGGAACGCGTCGATATCGGTGATAGACATACTAGACAGTGGGGAGGCGGTATTGGTTAGCTATTCGGACACTGCGCATTTGAAGGTTGACTTGGTGCAGACCAACGCAGACGTCATCGATCGATAGAATACCAATAGAATTGTGCATTAGGGTAGACACATTACGGAGATAGCTAACAAAGCGAATGAGTAGTGGGCTGTGCAGAGTAGAAGTGTTCACATGAAGTCGTCGTCGCCTGAAACTTCACGCGGAGTGCGGTTTCGAGGTCTTGTGCTTGCCTTTGCCCTTCATTCTGCTCTTCTCGTACTGATCGACCTCTGTCGCAGCGAGCATACTGTAGTGGCCCGTCAGCAAGCACACAGGGCAGTGGGACACAACTTACTTGGCAAGTGCATCTTCGTCAAACGGCGGGTCCTCTCCATCGCCGATCATGACCTTCGCGCCGACACTCGGGATACCGTCCACGACGAGGTACAAAAAGCCGGGGCCAGGAGGATATACGCCGCCATCCGGAGGACCAGCCACCGTGATCGTCTGCCCATCCTCAGACAAGGACGATGTGAGGTACACCAGCCGAGAGTTGGCGTGGACAGTATGCGTCACAAAGCCGAGATCCATGAGTGCCACTAGTAAATGACTGTCAACAGAGCGTATCTGGCCAAGTGCGACAACTTACCCTTGATGGCTGCACTGTGGGACAAGCTGTCCGGGATCGCGACGTTGAACGACACGACTTCATCATATCCAATGATCTCCGGCTTCTCGACGATCTCAGGCCTCGCTTTGATCATGTAAGGCGGACCCAGCCATTCGACACGATATTCCGTCCCGTACTCGACTTCGCTCCGGTCGAGATTCGGGTTGCTCCCCGCGATCATGACCTCCCCGCTAGGCGTAAGCGTTGCCACAGAGTGGTACATCCTCGGTATGTCGCTCGTCGGCATGCCCTCCTGGGAGAACCGCTGGCCAAGTGGAGCCGCGGGATCGTACAGCACAGGCGTGAGGACGGGGTTGTCTGCATTCGACGCACCGATTTGGCCGACGACGTTGCCATAGCCAGAGATACCGGAGCCAGCGCCGTTGACGATGAGCACGTCGCCTGTGGGAAGGAGGACCGCGTCGGGCATGTGGCGAGCCTCCGGCATATGCTCGATGACCCAGCCAGCGACGATGCCCGCCTCGGTCAGAAGCATGCGTACACACTGCGTTGAGGCAGGGTCTTGCGAGGTGATCGTGTAACCTGGCTGCGTGTCGTCCAACGTCGAGCCACCGCAAATGAGGACTTCAGGAGCGTACCCCGTCTCGGGCGCGAGTGGAAGAAGGACGGCGGTGCCGGCCATTGGGTAGGTGACGCGCACGCCGTTTGGGAGGCGTGGCAGCCGACGCTCGGTGTTCGCCTTCCAGTCGTAGATCATTGCGTCCTGGTTGGCGGCCATGAACACTGTCCCATCTGGCAGCGAGAACGCGATCGGGAAGAGGTTCGCCCCGACAGTGTCTTCCAAGAACGGGAGGTGTATGGGCATTCCACGCGAGCCAGCGATGGTCTTGGAAGGCCAATACTCCACCGTAGGATTGTTGACCGTGACGTTGTTGATCCAGCCACCCTTGCGCGAGCCACCTATGATCATCGCGCTTCCGTCTGCGATACGGAGTACAGTGGTGTACCAACGAGGACTAGCCAACCGAATGCGAGCATGGTTCTCGTAGAGCCTGCAACCAGAGACGTCGTCGGACTCACATGGGTCCAAGACACGTACGGCTTGTAGCCCGTCCAGGTCACCGAAATCAGCGGCAGAGGTGTGGTCTTCCACGACAGGGTTTCCGCCGACATTGATGAGAGTGCCGTTACTGAGAAAGGTGCCACCAGCACAGAAAGAGTTCGATTCCACGGCCAGAGGTGTCACAGTGTGCGTCTTGAGATTGTAGAGAGCAGCCCAGGCAGGATGACCGTCGATGGTCAGAGGATTGTGTTCTACCTTGTCCACAATGAGCGCGTGAGACTCGGAGATGATTGAGAGCTGCATGGCCGAGACACCGGTATGCCCAATTTGTGCTAAAGTCCACTCCTTGTCGAGATCAGGTTCAGATACGAAGTCAAAGAGCGGTGGGTAGTCTGGGATTGGCTGGGCGGCAGTGTCCAAGTATTCCGCACCCGAGGAGTCTTCGGGCGGGGGCCCAGCAACCACAACGAGAGCATCGATGTCCACTAGTGTGCCGGTCGCATTAACGTTCTTCTGCCCAGCATCGACGATCTTGATGGTATGCCTGCCAGGGTACAAGTCAAAGTTCCAGTAGATGCGCTGCTGCTTCCTGGACTTGGAGCTCCACGTGTCGACGTCCTGCATCTTCCTGCCATCGATGTACACTTGCGCAATACCGTGTCTTGCGTCCTGATTGCCGAACCACTCGATGCCGGTACCAGTGAAGCTGAAGGTCATAGATGCGCCTGGTTCGGAGGTAGACCGCAATGTGTTCTGGACGTACGCGGATGAGTACGCGTCTTTCCATCTCCCCGAGTAGTGAAGAAACGGAGACGACGAATCGTAGCTCCGAGCGCCCGGAGGGACGTAGTAGGGCACAAACGCTGTTGGGTCGGTCGAACCAGGCGTCACGAATCCATTCCAGGCCCTCTCCGAGTCGGCAGCGTACACAGGGAAAGCGGAGAATAGTAACGCGGTGAGCACGAGCACGACCGTTTTACGCACGAGACACGCCCTCCCGAAGGCAGTCATCGCGGTGATAATGGGCAGCGCAGGCATGTTGGGTTTGGCGAGCGTGCGGCTCTCAGCCGCGTGCCAAACAACGCGTCAACAGCGCGTCTGTGGCGTCGCATCAGAATCTTTCGGGCTCGGTCGCTTCGGGCAAGGCTCGGATGGGAGCTTCGTGGCAGCCTCGCCTCGACCACGAGCCTCACGAAGAGTCGCTAGACAGGACCCTCGATCCTGCACACTGTGCATGAGGACAGTGCCCTCATATACCTTCCGGTGTGGCACGATACCATTAAGTCATCCTGACTTTCGCATCCTGTTGAAGTTTTCTCTCAGGCTCAGGCTCGCTCAACGCTATCAACGTTCAAGTGGTTCTGTGACCACTCTCTGTGTCTTTCGCCATGGCAAGCATCCTGTCTCAGCATTGCGAAGAGCGCCTGGTCTTCCAATTTCGCGTCGATAACCTTCGCGCGATGTTCAATCTCATCGACGCGGACTCAGGTGTTGACCAGTACGACACCGCTGTCTTTGGACCAGGCTTCTTCTTCAGAATATCTGCGTACCAGAGCGATGACCATGGGCCATGCTTCAATCTGGGCCTATGCGCCAGTGACGACCTCTTGCAGCCCGTGCATGTGGAGGTGACGGTCGATGGACGGTCTCGAGACAACGAGACTGCCTGGTTTTCTTATCAGGATGCTCGGGATGTCCGTGCGGCTGGTGATGTTCTTGTATGGGACAACGTCCTCTCTGCAAGCTTTCTGGACGATTGCGTCAATCTGCGACGCGACAATGCCTTGGTGGTCATGGCCGTGTTGAAGTTGACGCGCCTGACGCCGCCGCCTGCGAGGTTGTCCCCGGACGCGTTGGACCTTTTGTACCAGTCTCTCGAGAGCAAGGAGCCCCCGACCGTGCGTTGGGTTGCGTTCTCTGCGCGCAGGCCCGACGGTACCTTGACTAGGCCGCAAAGCGTATTCGCTCCGCGTGACATCCTAGTCTCTTCTTGCGAGGAAATTGAACATTGTGCGTGGGCTCTAGTTTGTGGGGATTGCGGGCTGTACTGATTCAAATGCATAGCATGGGAGGAGGGTCTTGCGTTGCTGGATGGAGCGCTATGCGACTCAGAGAGCCTTCCACCAGGTCTCGACGGTAACGCGATCGACGACCTAGCTGCCTTCAGCGACTACGAGAGCGATTATGACGACGACGATATCAATGTCGAAGAGGACCTCAGCGGGACCAAGCCGCTTCGAGGGGTTCATTCTTTGCCTGACATGATCGATTCGGAGGCCGACATCACCGAGGAACCACTGGTCCTGGTTGACGGCGAAGCCAATGCCACCACGGCCAGCGAAGGGAGCAGCACAGGATTCAGTTCGCTATCTCTGGGTGACGATACGAAGCTGGAAGACATCCTGTTGAGAGGGGTTGCACATCGAACGTACGTCTTCGTCTGTCGACGTGTATGCGGCCTCGCCTCACATCGACCGCATATAGCTGGCAGGCCCTCATCTACTATCTGTACACCGGGATCGTCGTATTCGCCCCTTTGAGTAGCAACGGAAAGGAGGCACGAGACTCGTTCCTGGCCGATTACAAGAAGTCATATCCCAACAGACCAACGCCGTCGTCTTGCAAAGCATTATACGACGTAGCCGTGAAGGTGAGTCTCCCATGATTTGACCTACACACATAGGTCTGTCATGCTGACGCTGAACCACGAAGCTTGGTCTCAACGACCTACAAAAGCGGGCGTTCTCTTTCCTGCGCCGACAACTCAATGAGAAGAACATCATCGACGAGCTCTTTAGTCCGCTCACTTCACGGTACGTCCTTGACGCGTGCGCTGCAATCTTGCAGCTCAACTGACTACGAATCGAAAACCCATCTATAGACATGAGCCTGTCCGTACGATGGAGGTCACCTTCCTCGTGCAGAACTGGGATACGCTGACGAGAGACTCCGCGCTCGAAGAGAAGATCGACGAGATGGCGCGCGGGGAGCGACCCTATGCTACAGCTCTCGTCATGCATATCTTCCGCGCGGTCGCTGCCACCGAGTGCCGTACAACGCCAGAGGCCGAGGATCCTAAGCAATGGTGGGACGGCGTGCGCGACGATCGCTCCGACAGCAGCGACGAGACGTACTCGTATTATTCGAGCGACTGCGATAAGACAACGGACGATGACATGGACTACGAGGCCGAGACGGCGGAAGTAGAGAGGGAGGCGAAGCTAGAGGCAGCGGAGGAAGCAGAGGCGAGGGCTCGAGAAGCAGAGGCGGAAGCGAGAGCTCGAGAGGAGGAGGCGAGAGCTCAAGAAGCAGAGGTGGAAGCAAGAGCAAAGAAAGAAGAGGCGAGGAGGAAAGCGGCGGCCGCTGAAGCAGAGGCAAGGGCTCGGGCAGCTGAGGCGGAAACGAGGGCAAGGGAGGAGCAGGTGAGGAGAGAGGAGGCAGCGGCAGAGTCAGCGGCAAGAGCAAGGGAAGAAAAAGTGAGGAGAGAGGAGGCAGTGGCACAAACAGAGAGTGAGGAAAGAGCGAGGAGAGAGGCGGCAGCGGCGGAAGCGAGGGCAAGATTAAGGGAAGGAAGTGGGTTCGCAATGTTTCCAAAAACTCAAGACGCTCTGAAGGAGCTAGCGGTGAGGCCCGACGTCCCAGTAGAAGACAGGTGGAAGAAGGCAGAGGCAGAGGAGTGCCCGAAGAGTAACTCTTTTTGGTCAGCAACGGAGACTAGCCCGAAGAAGTCAAATGTTAGCAACAACGCCAGACGTGGAGGGGGTCGAAGCGGTAGAGATAGAGTAGAGGCAAGTACATGATTTAGTACCGAGAAATGTCATGTAGCGCATGTGTAGAAAGACAGCGATGGGAATTGCAGGCCCTGGTGAATCAGGGGCCTTGGATCCGGTCCGTGTCGAATAAAAGACTCGAACCAATTCGTGTTACCAGCGTACGTTGCGCTACTGCCGATGTGACAGGAAGTCCAGCATATGTGTTAGTGATTCAGCTCTTTGCCATTTGATCCACGTACACAATGGCCTTCCCGGTGTCTGACAAGTTATGTCTTGGCTCTACGGGTTGTATTGGTGCGGATATCCATGTAATGAGCTCCAACGAAACATACATAAGGAGATACAGACTACAGAGCCCTCTGCCGCATACGGCTGCTCACAGTACGCAATCCAGCATACACTTTACCAGGCGGTGAGCCGAGGATGAGCGAGACTATGGCGTCCCGGGCGAATTTGATGTTCTGGAATGATCCGAGAATATGGATTTTGCTACGGGGACTCAACGTGAATATTGTGTCTATGACAGAGAACTCCAAACTCACGTATCGGCAAGAACGATGCGGGTCCGGCTAGCGTTTTCAATGGTGAATTTTGTCTTGCCGTCCTGGCCAGCGATTCGACCTGCGGCAGCCACACTGATTATGCGACGAAGAGGATTATGGCCAAGCGTACGATCTTACCGATGGCACGAGACAAGTGGTCGCCATGCAGAGTCTTGACGTCTTTGATTTCGAAGGAGTCTAGGTACAGATCGTCCAGCCGAAGAAGAGCGATAGCGTCCTGCGGAATGGTATGGTAAGAGAGCGTCGCGCATCGAGGAGCAAGCATACGCACGTTGACATCGAAGCCCAGAGCGTATGACTTGACGAAGTCGGCACCCTTTTGGATGGCACCTATATCATGTGTATGTTTTGACGTCTGGATGATCTTCTATAAGGCACTGACTGATATGGAGAAGCGTGGCATACTCACCCTGATCTCGACGCATTTTCTTTGGACGTTCATCCGCACTTGCAGCTGCAGCATCTCCGTCAAAGGCGAAAAGATGTTGACCCAGTCTTTCTTCAGCGGAGTCATTCGATGTGGGGGTATAGGTATCCTCCTCATCTCAGACTTCAATGTCGTCCGTTGCGCAGAAGCGGGAAGAGGGGGGAATGCAGGAGCGGATGTCTGGGCGGGCAGTGAAGTGGGATCCATGTCGATCATGAGTTCGTCGTCCTCCCCGGTCTGCTGCTCTTCTTGTTGATCCGAGTTATGGTGAATAACGTCCGTAATATCAACGGACTCGCCGCCCATCTCATCGTCTATGTCGTTTTGGACGGGAGCATCCGTAGGCTTCGCAGACACTTTTCTGCTCAACTTCCGCCTGTTCTTCTTGTGCAAATTTGAGGACGAGCTAGGCTCTGAGTGTATGACCACCATGCTGACGGTCCAGATAGTTGCGAGTATGCTATCGTGGATTGAGGGTGAGGAGCAGGCGAGGGTGAGGATCTTGCCAATGCCGAGGCCGTACAGAAATTGTGTTCGGCATTAGCCGGGCATCCAGATCTCGATCGTATGACGGATCGCTTGAGCGGACCTGCGTTCAGTGCGGCCACCCTTACAACAGTTCTGCAACCACCTGCTCTCCGACCTCTTACGTTCGCCATGACCTCGTCTACCGTGGCCGGCTCAAAACAAGATCTGAATGAGGGCAGGGTAGAAGGTCTGTCACCTGCCCCTAATAGTCATGCCCGCCAAATTAATATGACTGCAGCCCTGCAGGCACTCCTTAGTTCAATCTCGCCTGGAGATGCGAGCAGCCCGAGCCAGGGGTTGTCTTCCGATCATGCCCAAAAGATCTCCGAAAAGCTTGGGGAGCTTCTAGGAGACAGTGACATCGAGGCGATTGCTGGGACCCAGAGGCGGAACGAGAAGGGTGAGGTACGTTTCTTGTCATGCACATTCCAGGTTGCAGCACTCATATCCATATTAGCTTCTTAATGAGGAGGGGCTGCCTATCATCGACATTGTAGAGCCTGTCAAGGAGGACGTCGTACCAGCTCGTCCTCCTGCCCCCGTAGCCTCGCCGCCAATCTTCGATGATCCAGACCTTTTACCGCACTGGGCTCTGTCGCCAGCAGAGAAGACACGCAGAAAAACCGAACGCGAGCGTATTCTTGACCAGCTTGAAGAACAGGAGCGGATTGAGCAGGAGCGAGATGAGGCCGTCGATCGAGAGCGGCGGCGCGCCGAACTAGAGAAGCGCAAGGAGGCAGCGAAAGCTGAGCTGGAAAGCTTGCGCAAGGCCAGGGAACTGCAGAAGAAGATGGGAAAGGCTCTGTTTCGCAACGTGATCGAAACACAGGAGAGAGCCGAGAAGGAGGTGCAACTTGACGCGAAGGAGCGGAAGGAAGGAAAGTCGAAGAAGAGCGTTTCGTTCGCGGACGGACGTGGTGGGAGCGATGCTAACGGGGAGACATCGGATGATGGTTCAGGGCGATGGGGCGATGTTGCATTGGCGAGGTTACGAAAAGGCAAGACGTCTCTGTTGACTCGAGCGCAGATGGACAAGCAACCCATGAAAATGGATGTCGTTGAACGACTTCCAGGAGGCGCGCGAGCAGAATCCCCTGTTCAGTCTGTGGAGCCAGACTCGGATGATGAGTCTGTCCCAGGCTCGCCGATGCCTGCCGACTCGGACGACGGTGACGTGATAACCTCAGACGTCGACCTGGAAGAGCAGACGGCAAATGAACCACCGTTATCGGATTCCGATACTACTGATGTCGAGCAGATGAGCGACGACGGTGAGCCTGTAACTTGGCAAGAGGAAGACTTCGATTACGCTCAACATCAGCGGGAGGTTGCACTGGCTTACTACGAAAAACGGGCAGCGATCGGCGCGGAAGCATACAGTGCTATGCGTGCACACTCCCATGACGAGGATGCCCATGAATGGGATCAACCGGTATGAATGCGCTCATAAACACTAGCAGACGGTTAGCTCATGTTATGTACAGGAAGTGCCCATCGATGCGACCCTTGCAAGTCTGCCTCCCAAGCCCTCGTCATCACGGTTCAAGTCTGAACGTGCGACAGAAAGGTCTTCGAGTACCCTCGCTTCCCACTCTCTTGGGTCATCAGTACTGCCCTCTTCTCAGTCGTCTGGGCTGAAGAAGGCTGTTCGAATGGGCAAAGTTGAAAACGATCAGCTCGTTGGGGACGACAGCGACGATGACGTAACGGAGGAGGCCAAAGCTATCATAGAGCTGCTCTCGCGGGGAGACGTGACGAATATAGGTCCACAAACCAGTACCGCATCAAACCCAGGACCAAGCACCCGGGTTCCTCCATCCGGACCATCCATCTCTGCATCTGCGGATGCGCCTTTCTCAAAATCGCCATTACCAGAAGACTCGCTCGCTCCGGCAAAGCCCAGGTCGAAGATCTCGAAGTTCAAACTAAGCCTTGCACAGCCGGAGCAACGCGAATCGCCCTCCCCGGTTTCTCCGAGCCTCGAGACACCTCGGATGACAACCAGTCGTTCTTCTCCTAAACTCACCTCGCCAGTTCCGGGAACGCCCATAGCTGTGCCCAGCGCTACTTCACGCCCCACAGAGCGACAGAATAACGACAACCGCACCGTCATCCCTGAATCCATTCAGCGGAAGGCGGCACAAGGCCAGATGCCCAGCATGATTGTCGATTCACCATCCTTCAGGCCTCCAGGTGTGCCTGCACCCTCCATGCCGTCCATGGTCGTCGATTCTCCATCATTCGTACAACCTCCGCCCTTCCAATCATTCGTACTCGATTCGCCGTCTTTCCAAAATCCCGCCCCAGCACAACCACAACAGCTGTCAGCTCCGCGATCTATGTCTGTGCCTACTACCCCTGTGACGGCTGGTGCGAGGCGTTCAGGCTTGGTCATGGCGGCTGAGGTAAAGGAGTCTGCACCTCCGCATCAGGGCGAGACGGGCGAGGCTGGCAGGGAGAGGAGGGTATCTAAGTTCAAGGCAGAGCGGATGTAACGGTGCGAGACAATATATTGCAGTTGTGACACGTAGCCTACTAATGTTTCTGGGTGGCGAGAACTTGAAATTGAAGCCGCCCTGGATCTCCAGCAACCGTGCGCTGCAGGCAGCAGGGTCGATGTGAACAACCGTCGTGACTGCACCATGTTCTCGTCATGGCAGGCCACCAGAACATTTAGTTTGCTTCACGGGCAACGAACCTCACTACCGCCCTTTTCACCGCGGAGATGTCACCCCCCACAAATAGCTCGGCAGAGCGGTACTTTTGTCCGCTGGTTAAATCTGGGCGTGCCGGCGTGGCATCATTGTGCATATGGAACGCGCCGGCCTAGCTCAGACGGCATAGTATGCTACTGACTTTAGGCTGATGGACAGGAACCGTCTATAGCGTACGCTGCTGCGCATTGGTGTAGTCCCGCTTTGTGCTCATTGAAAACGTGCGTACTACCCACCCATCTCCGAGTCTACGACATTACGAAGTGCAAGCCACGATGTCCACTCATTAACCACTCATCCTCCGATTCCGATCCTAGCGTGGGCGAGGCTTCCGTATTCAGCTAAGATTCTTTTACATCATTCCACCGATCTCGGCCTGTCATTGAAATTCATTTAGAAGAACTCGTCGTCAAAGTTTACCCATAATCGACTATGTGCTCGCAACGCGGGGCGATCAGCGGATGGCTGGCTATGTACACATGGACTATGCCCTCGTACCCCCGTACCTCGTTCGAGGCTACGTGCCGACTAGTCACAATGCTGAATCTTCGTCTGTTCAAGGCTATGGCATCCGTTTCATATTCGAAGGTGAATCTGAGGCCTTGTGGTTTCCTCGTTGTAACTTCGATCTAGACTGTTTCAGGCCCTGGCCGGTCCCGAAGATATTGCGCGATCTGGCCCGGATCTGGCCTGCGAAGTTTCCTTGCGACGCAGTTGCGACGTCTGCTCGCAGAACATTGGCACCGCTCTGAAACCTGATGATCGGTCGCTGCTTCTTGCGGGGCGCGTTCACGGTGTCACGCTGCGCCACCGTACCCCTCGTTGCCGATTCGTCAGTTCTTGACCGCGTTTTTGGTGCCGGTGTCTACAGTATCGTCATATGAGCGGGAACCCGCGCTGCACAACCCCAAGGTCAGATTTTCTCAACCGGCGACGGGATCATCGGAATACAATTTTAGCCATGGCGACTGTGCCGGTCGAGAGCGGCATCCCATCACCAAGCGTCTTGTAAGCCCGTTGGAGGTGCCCGCAAGTACATAGGGTCGCGAGACGTGAGAAGGTCATCGCCTACAGAAGATCGCGCTTGCACTTCCCTGCCTGGTGCACCACCTACGGAAGTCTATAAGAACCCCCAACCAGCTTCGTGTTAGCTCCCTGCATTCCGGAGTCGCTAGCCACCTCGGGTTGAGACTTGCAGCAGGATGGCGCAGCTCCCCCTCATCAGCGTCAACCTGGCTACGGTAGCCCTAGAGAGCATGCTCTATGGCGTATTCCTGGTACTGGCATTGACTTTCTTGTACCTTCATTTCAGCCGGGTTGGGTCACAACGGTCTGGTGGGACGCCCGTGCTCTCTGCGTATTTCACTCCTGTATTGTTCGGGTCAATGTTCGTCATGTTGACAGTTACCGGGGTGAGTTCTGTTTTCAAAGTGATGTAGATCCCATTTGCCGACTGACGAAAATCTTGTATAAGCACTGGGTGATGACAGTCTATCGTCTCTTCGATGCATTCGTCAATTTCATGGGAGGCAAAGTGCCGTTGCTCTACTATTCGGACCTTGCTCTCACTACGGAGGCCGTCAAAATTGGGTTCCTGATCGCCACAATCATCACTTGCGACATCCTATTCGTAAGCCCTGCGTCGTCGATTCGTAAATGTTGTCCCTGAAGCGCTCCTTCCAAGATCTATCGTCTCTGGACTGTCTGGGGATATAACTACCATGTTATCATTCTCCCGTGCTTTACCGTCCTAGGTCTTTGTGGTAAGTTTGTTTCGCCTTGGCTCACGATCAGCGAATATGTTGCTGAAATTTCGTTAGTGGCGGGTCCTGGTGTCGTCTATGAGCTTACCCAAGTCGGAAGCGGAAACACCGTCTTCATCGCGTCCCTCAGTCGGTGGATATCCGCAGACTACGCCTTCACCTTTGTGTACGTATGATCTGGTCTACATATACGCGAAGCTAATATCCCGCGCAGGACGAATGTCTATAGTTCCGTTGGCATCGGCTGGAGGGTATGGCGTGCTCGACAACGTACCGGTTCGTACGGAGGCGGCAACCTCATGGTCTGTCTTCCCTGTACAGCTGCTGCGCGGTGACTTGCTGACGCATACATATTTCCCCCAGAGGGTTCTTGTGACCATCGTCGAGAGTGCTGCCCTCTATACGTATGTGTTTGTCCCGGTCCATCCTATGCTGGGTGCTGACGTCTTGTTCTGCCTCTAGGTCATACACTATATTCTTTTTCGGTTCGTATCAGGCACAGAGTAACCTGCAGTACACAGCTGTGGATACGCTCTGCCCTATCGCCGGTATCGCGTTCATGATGATCAACGTACGGGTTGGTCTCGGATGGGCGCAGCGGGCACATCCTTCAACGTCCTCTGGGATTACATCTCGCCGTACTGCCATGCAGGAGCAGCAGTCCTTCGCCATGCGCCCGGTTGCAGTCGACATCTCGAAGGTCGTGGACACCGACGACGGGCTGCCCATGGGAATCAAGAGCGAACTGCCGGTGTAGGCATTCATCGCATCACCTTGTCTGCTGTTGTAGTAGGCGAATTGTCAAAGCTGAAGCTCAAATTTGTAGACGTACTATATCCTGTGGATGCGGTATGCCCGTAGTAGACACCGGACCCCAATCGCGATAGCTTTGGATTGTCTCGACAGACATCGCTGGGGCACATACATGAACGCCGAGCTGGCTCCCCGTCTCTCCGCTCCCTACTAGTGATAAGTCGATAATCGCTCGTTACATACTACGCCCGGAATTCAATCCATCGTTTGTAGAAAGGAACTAGCTGCGCTAAGTAGAAGCAACAACACTCGGAATTCGGACTCGATATGACACATCTCAAGTTGCGCATCGAGACCACATTCATGTTTCAACACAAGCAGTTCCAAAGCAGTTCTCATACCAGTAACCACTCGCTAGGCAGCCGTCCGGGCCCGCTGATCGGAGGCGTTCGTAGCAACAGAGCGAGGCTTGCATCCTGAGACCGGATGCTGGCATTCTCAGCGGCCTGACTGTTCCAGATTGCAGCGTCCTTCTGCCGGCTGTATGACGGTTACTCGTATGGTTGGATAAAATGTCGATCCTACTACGCGACTTAGGGATGCAATCAAACGACCGCTTGCGCACGCAGGTAAAGTCCGTAAAATTGGAAAGTGGAGGAGCTCATTCGGAGGGTTCTATGCTCCCGTCGCGCTGACTGACTCGGACCACGATCGAGTTCCAAGGATTATTCCAAGAACACCCTAGTAGGCTGTCCCCCCGTGCACTTAGGCTGGCAGAAGTATCGGACGATCTCACCAAAATTACCGCGGCGTAGCCGGGTGGAATCATCCAGCCCTTGTGTGTTCTATCCCAAAGGTGGCGTGCATGATTCGGCAGATACAAAGCAGGTATCTGATGGTAGGTCGAAGTACTACTAAGCACGAGGCTCGAGTGCACGTAAGGGGGTATACCAGCAGTTTGCCAGCAGTAGGGTCACTTCTCGGTATTTTTCCAAGTAATATTCATTGTAGGGAAAAAACAGTACTCGCATTGGGATTCACTACGACTGCTGGAGTGCAAACGAAGGCGTGCCTGTCAACTTGAAGAATGACTGTCAGTACGGTGGCTGACCTTCCAGATGCAGTAAGTATGTATCGCAAGCGCCCATGATCAGCCACACTTGTCGACTGCGGCGCTGGGCGATAACGCAATATTTCCTCTCAACAGCGAGGAATCTACAAGCATTGCGATCATGGGAAGCGCATCAGCAACGCAACATGCTCCGCAGTCTCTCCTCGAACTCGAGGACTTGCTTCGGGATGACACCAAAGTGAAAGTGGCTGGTGAGTGATTCGCGGAGGTCCGTCTCGCGTGATGAACTAATGATGCCGGTGGTACAGGTATCGACGGTAAGCAGGCAGATGGCTACCGCGCCCGGATATTGCTAGACTGAATGAACACATCCAGTTGATGGTGTCCTGAGGGGCAAGTTCATGGTAAGGCACTGCTATGCTCATTGGCATAGGGGTCCTGACGTGTTCCAATCCATCCGTTAAAAGTCCAAGGAGAAATTCCTCAGTGCCGCATCGTCCGATGGATTCGGCTTCTGCAGTGTCATTTTGTGCGTACATATCAAGAACGGTTGCTGTGTCGCGCTCGCTCAAGCAGGCTTGTCCCAGCGGATGGGATCTACATGACACCGTCTACTCAAAGGAACTACTGATCTCTAATAGGGCAAACGGGTACCGAGATCTTCTCGCGACCATCGACTTGTCTACATACCGACGGATACCTTGGGAGAAAAATGTCCCCTTTTTCCTCGTGTCCTTCCTCGACCCGGACACCAAGGAACCCATCTGTGCGGATCCCCGCGGCGTCCTCAAGGGCGTCGTGGACAAGGCTGCAAGCAAGGGGTGGCAATGCTACGCTGGCTGTGAATACGAGGTCAGCACCCATCCGCTCGGTGTACTCATGCACAGCTGAGACATACATCTAGTACTTCCAATTCAAAGGTGAAGTTCTCTTTTGCTCGCTCGTCTAACAGACTTCATTGAAATGGTATGTACCGGCCAGAGACACCGCACAGTTTGAATGAGAAAAGGTACACAGACCTACAACCGCTCACTCCTGGAAGTGAGCATCCGCCAGTTGCACGCACACCTCACATTCTGATATGCAGCAGTGCATGGCTACTCACTCCTCCGCACTCAACTGAACAACGACTACTTTCACGACATCTTCGACGAGAGTCTGAAGTTTGACGTGCCGCTCGAAGGCCACCGTAAGTCTGATGCGCAAATCCACTCTGATCATTGATCAAGGCTTGGGATAGACACCGAGACGGGGCCGGGTGTATATGAGACCGCGCTAGCTTACACGACCGCATGTCGCATGGCAGACAACGCAATCTTGTTCAAGTATCTTTTGAAGAGCATAGGCATGAAGCACGGGATAGTCCCGAGTTTCATGGCTAAGCCTTGGGGAAACGTACGTCTCTTTGGGTCTAACTTCCGAGGCTCACAGTTCTCACACTGCCATGCCTCAGCTGCCAGGCTGCAGCGGGTATGTACTCTTAAAGGCTTTTGTCTGTATTACAAACCTCATCCACCTGAAGCCATATCCACGTCTCATTACGCGACGAGAATGGAAAGAGTATCTTCGCCGTCTCCGAAGCGCAGCTCAAGACCGGACGCGCCAACGCAGCCAACGAAGACACCAAGTTCCTCAGCCAAGAAGGCGAGTGGTTCCTCGCCGGGGTCTCGACGGCCTCCCCGACGTCATGCCCATGGTAAGCCCACCGCCTCCCACCCACCCGCACCTCCGAGTCCGCACTCACCGCACCACGACACAGCTGGTCCCGACGATCAACGGCTACAAGCGGCTCGTCGGCGGCGAGGCGTTCTGGGCGCCCAACGCGGTCACGTACGGTTACGACTCGCGCGCCGCGTCCGTGCGCATCATCGGCCCGCCCTCCGTCCCGCCCGCCGCGACGCGCTTGGAGGTGCGCGTGCCCGGCGCGGACATGAACCCCTACTTCGCGCTCAGCGCGGTCCTCGCGCTCGGGCTGCGGGGCATCGAGAGGAAGATGGCGCTGCCCGGCCCGCCGGTGGGGCAGTTGACGTTGGAGGATAAGAAGAACGGCAAGGTAGTTGCGCTCGGGCTTGTCAGGGGTGGGGAGGATGACGCTGACTGCTGTGGTGTAGGTCAAGATGCTCCCGCAGTCGCTGGAGGCGGCGACGGAGCGCATGATGCGTGCTGAGAGCATCGCGCGCGAGGAGGCGGTGTTCGGAAACGATTTCGTGGACCACTTCGGAGGCACGCGCCAGCACGAAGTGCAGCTTTGGAACCAGGCAGTCACAAACTGGGAAGGTGAGCTGTCGGTTGTTCCGTCGTATCGTTTGTCTGCTAATATAGGCGTCGCCAGTGGAGAGATATCTGGAACTGGCTTGATTTTGTTGTGGATAAACATGTGTAGGCGTATCTGGCACAGCGCCAGTGTCTCGCCGTAGGACGTATGTTTGTGTTTCCGGATTGCGCGATCTGAATGGAAAGGAAGAGGGAGCAGTTTCACCGATCCAAGGATCTATTGTAAACACGTTGTCAATGTGTATCAGTGCCTTAAGTTAGGCGTCACACACACACACAGTACACCTGCAAGGCAAGGCTCGCAAGTATGTTCGGGTGCAATGCTCCTCTTCACTAGTCGGGTATATTGCAACCGATACCCTCCAGGTGTCAGTAATTTACATACAAGTCTGATGCGCGTAACCCAAAGCGCAGTCACGTTGACAAAGCGGACATCAAGTTCATAAGACGATCTCATGCGGCCGCGGCAGATTCCTGAAGCTTCGCCCGCACTGTATGGAACCAATGCAAGAAATGCGTTACATCCTGAGGGTACACAATGTAAGACGAATCACCCGCGAGAGAAAGAACACGCGTACCTTGGCAATGGTGCTGTCCATGGTAGACTCAGCAACGAAAGACGGAATGTTGCCGCCGGGCGTGCTGGAGGTGGCCATCCGCCATTCGACCTTACCGTTATCCAGCTCCTGGAGGAGCTCGACGCTCACGTAGCGTCCCTTGACACCTTTCTCTTCGAGCTTCGCTAGTTCTGTGTCCTCGGAGAGATCCACTGGCGTAGAGATGATCAGGCTGGTAGGATCACAGAGAGCGTAAACATGAGCAGGTATACGACCGTAGACATTGTACACACCCTTTCTTCGGAGACTCCGCGACCAAGTGCTTAGTCTGCAGAACCGTGAAGACCCTGGGGGACACGGGCGGCGGGAAGGTGTAGTATAGCGACCATATGGACTGCGTCGGCGAGATCTCCTTGATGAGGGTCACTTTCTTGATCTCCGGGACGTACCTATGGGGCATCGTCATCGATGTCAGGGCACGGCACGATCGATCTCGGGGTCGCGGTACATAGGACGGACGATGGAGGGGCGGGGGACTCTGACACGCACTGCATCTCGTTGTTCGCCTTGTCCTCGCCCAGCTTGCTCCAGAACTCGTCGAACGTCGCGTCCTCCGGGGCGTGCTCGCTGACCCGGCAGTGCCAGGGCGCCCCGTCCTGCGGGCCCTTTGGGCGCGAGCTCGTCTTCACGGTGCCCTTTTGGAACGTCTTGCCTTGCTTCCAAGACTTGGTTGAGTCCAGCAGGGCCTCGCCGAGCGCAGCGATCGTCTCTTCCGACGGCAGCTCTGGTTCCGGTCCGACAGCGTCAGCTCTGAAAGTCCAATTTCGTCTGGAGCATTACTTACGCGACAGCTTCACGGGCGTTATCGAGAGCTGGTAATCGGACGACATTATGGCTCAAGCCGACGCACAGAGCGGGATGGCGATGGTGGAGGAGGAGACCTGTGAGAACCGGAACGTGAGTTTCGTAGCATGGCTACCGGTTCTGCACGCCTATAATTAGGCAGGTGGCGGTCCCAGTCTGTTCAAACTGCCGCCGGTTCCGCGACATTGTCGGGCTAGGTCGTCTGGTACTCGAGTGCAGACCGATGTGACTACAGGCGTGCAGAATTGCAGTACTCCGGGACTTGAAAGAGCAGCGTGGGTGATGCCATGACTCGGATGCATGATGTGACTCGGGTTGCAGCAAGGTTGCAGTCATGCACGGCAGTGCTATAGTGCCAGTAGCCGATATTGAGGTGAATAGCCACCGAGATCGCAGGGGGTGGGACTGCGATGGTTTGTACGTCAAGGACTCGGAGAGGTCGACTGCCATCGCTGTCCGCACTGGCCCCGGCGCTCGCAAACACACGCCGCGCTGGACTGCTCCTTATAGGTGCGCCCCCAAGCTCAACTCCGTCTGCGGTCTTTGCCTCTCACCCTCCCACGCCCGCTCTGTTAAGTCGCCCGTCATGACCGCTCAGCCGACCACATCGTCGACAGGGCTATCCCTCTCTCACCTCCTCGACCGTCCTGCCTGGAACCTTCCTCAGTGGCATGGTCCGCAGTGCGTGTATTCATTCCTAGGACCCGTGGCGAAGGCTGATGCGGACTGGTTCGTTGGGTCTAAAGCGCCGACGAGTTGAACGGAGTGGTGGACAAGGTGGAATCGCACTACAAGGTGTTTCACTTCCGCGTACGCTAACACTCAAATACAGCTCGGAGACCTGGACTTCTCTCTTGCATTGCTGCAGAGATACCGCAATGCACTGCGCCCCGTACACCGGCTAGCGCCCGACATACTCCTGCTCATCTTCCATGACATTGCGGAGGAAGGGGACGGGCCCCTCCACCCATCCTACGGCTCTGCACCATGGGTATACCTCGCCCACGTCTGTCACCGCTGGCGAGAGATCGCGCTGACATGTGCCGCTCTCTGGACGCGTCTTAGCACGAAATACCCAGACGCCGCGCTGGCATGTCTGGAACGGTCCGCAGACGCCCCGTTGTCCCTCATAGTATCCGCCTCAGCAACCACGGAGGCAGCATCCCAGGTCATAAATGCTGCGATGCCACATGCCGCACGAATACGCCACATATACCTCCCGTCCATATTCATGGAGGACGCGGATCTCCGTGAGCCGCTCGAGACCATGCTACGATCCCCCGCACCCTCGCTCGAGGCGCTGCACGTATTTAAAGTCGGCATGGACGGCGACTGTTTCGCATTACCGACCATGTTCGATGGTCACACGCCCCGACTGGCCACCCTCAGGCTGGTGTATGCATACCCTGAGCTGGGCAGCCTGACATTCACCAACCTCAGACGGCTCTTCATCAAGGGCAAGAAACGCAAACCCATAACAATGGAGGTCTCGCGGCTCCTTGAGATCCTCGCGGCGTGCCCCGAGCTCGAGGAGCTCAGAACGTACAAGGCGACGTTCACGTCCTCGTCAGCGGCGGACTCCCTCCCCCGCTACGACTCGACAACCTCCGCGTGCTCGATATCGCACGCTGCTCCGCGTCGGTCGTCGCGGACCTCTTCAGCCGGCTCGCGGTGCCCGACTGCGCGACGCGCTTCCACGTCTGGCTCGAGCGCGCGGCAGACTTCACGTTCCGCTTCGGCCTCCCGGACAACCTCGAGGAGACGGGGCACCTCCCAGGCATCACGCGCCTGCACATCGAGTACACGAGCGCGAACGACGTCGTCGCTATCCACGGCACGACGCGCACGAGCCCGTTCCAGATCGTCGCCGCGATCCCGCAGGACAGCGACATGGGCGAGATGCCGACCGTCGCGGGCCACCTCCTGCTGAGCATCGTGCGCACGCTCGACCTGTCCCTCCTGGAGGAGTTCACGATCTCGGAGACGTACTACCACCGGGCGCACCTGGGCTTCACGCGGAGGCGGTGGATTGAGGTGTTTGAGCGGATGCCGCTGTTGAAGGAGCTCCATATCCGCATAGACAGCATCAACGACGCGGGGTTCTCGAGGGCGATCCTTGCGGCGTTAGCCACGCCGGGGGAGGTCACCGGGAGGCTGTTGTGCCCCAATCTGGAGGTGCTGACCATGACGAACGACAAGACGTGGTCGACTTTGCAGTGTTACCTTCTGGCGCAGCAGCGAGCGCAGCACGGCCATCCAATCAACCGATTGTCGATGCGCCTGCCGTGCTACGAGAACTTTGAGGACATCGAGGACACAGACATACCGGGACTGAGGAAAATCATCGAAGTCGTCGACCTGGATCCTCCGCCGGTCATGAAAGTCAGGTTCCCAGAGCTGTCCTGGTGAGGCCGTACCCGTTCATCTCTTCGTTTGTATGATAGTTTGCAGTCCGGATGCTTTTCTCCTTACTGAACGCATAGCCCACCTCAGCCACACATCACCCCTCACTGCTCCCCTTAGCTGTATCATCTGTGCTGTATCGAAGCCGGTCATGTAGATAGTATGTTCTTGTATAACAGTGATGAAAACATGCAATATGCGCAACCGAGAAAAAGTACGTTACATCGAGAGCTAACGGAGTACGTCAAGCAGCAGTCCGTGCCGGCGCATCCTGCTCCTCGGATGCAGATGCGTTGAGGTTCACGAAACCGAAGTGCCGACTGCGTCCCAGCGTCGCCTCGTCCCTCGGCAGCTTGTCGCCCCTCTCCAACACGACGCCGACGTACTTGCGGTCGCCACGCATGCGCGTCTCCTTATAGAAACGCACGTACCCGGGGACAAGCGCGAACAGCGTGTGGTCACGGCCCATTCCCACCTGTGTCGCAACCGGCAATGCGCATGAGTCAACTTGTCGAGATTGGGAGGGAGTGTTGGGACTTACGTGCTGGCCGGGATGGAACTGGGTACCCCGCTGCCGCACGAGGATGTTGCCCGGTACGACGTACTCGTCTGGCCACGCGGAGATGATAATTATCAGTTGGGCGTGCGTAAAACGAGGCGGGGTGAGGCAGGGCGGACGAGTCACACACCTGAGAACTTCTTGACGCCTAGCCGCTTTCCTGGCGAGCCCCCATGGTTGGCAACGGTGCCGCCAGCACGTTTTGTGGCCGTCCGCACGGACCCTAGGCCTGTGGCGGAGGTTCGCGGATGAGCGTTAATGTGTGCGGTGGACAAAGCGGGGCGTACCTGCTGGCACGAACGGGTTTCGCGCTGAGTGGACAAAGTGGAACACAGATAGCACAGACATGCTGTGAGTGAGATGGGCCCAATACGATGAGTGGCAAAGTCGGGTAGGACAAGGCAAGGACAAGGTTAAGTCGTCGCAGAGGCGCCACTGAGCCACACAAATCACGAGGTTACGTAAGCACGCTTCTGGACATAAAGACGCAGACCTGTGCAGTGCGCAAACCTCACGTCCTACATCCAGGTCGATTCCTCTACGCCCTCGCTACAAACATGGTTCTCCTCGTCACCTCCGACAATGAGCAATTCGTTGTAGACAAGGAAGTTGCCGAGCGCAGCGTTCTCATCAAGAACATGCTCGAGGGTGCGTTTTGTCGTTTCACTCAGTGCGCGCCTCTCGTGTCGGTGCTGATAGCGACGGCCTGCGCGCAGATGTTGGCGAGAGCGACCAGCCCATCCCTCTACCGAATGTCTCTTCGAGCGTCCTGAAGAAGGTGAGCCGGTTGCGCCGCGCTGCTCGCGCGGCGATCCTTGTTGAGAGTGCTGTGGCGTACTCATAAGCTCATCGATCTAGGTCCTCGAGTACTGCGAGCACCATCGCGGGGAGCCTCTGCCGACCGCTGAGTCTGAGCAGAGTCAGGATGAGAACCGCAAGCGGACAACCGACATCAGCGAGTGGGACCAGAAGTTCATCACGGTCGACCAGGAGATGCTTTTCGAGATCATTCTCGCCGCTAACTACCTCGACATCAAGCCCCTCCTGTAAGTCAAATTCACGAATGTTTATCAAGACGGTCTCAAACGGATTACGTGCGCGCCACAGCGACGTCGGCTGCAAAACCGTTGCGAACATGATCAAGGGCAAGACGCCCGAGGAAATTCGCAAGCTGTTCAACATCGTCAACGACTTCACGCCCGAGGAGGAGGTGAGTGCATTGATTTTGTTTGTAACATCGCCACTGATCTCTTTATGTTGTCCCTCAGGCTCAAATCAAGAAGGAGAACGTGAGTATCGTCTACTATCACAAGAGACTGGACGGTCATCTAATCACACATCTTCTCTAGGAATGGGCGGAGGACCGGTAGATTTCGACTTCGCTTGTAGCATCACCTATGTCGTCTCGTCCTAAACTTTCCATCATGCCGTCGTGTTCTGTATTGTAGCGTGTAGTGTGAATTGAGCGATTCGTAGTAGCTGCTCTTTGCCCTTGGTGGACGTTCCCGTGACAATCGTCCCGTCGTTGTCAAGGCTGATTGAGTTTGCAGCGTTATTGGGACATTTTCCACGGCTGCGTGTCGAGTGACTGGTGACGCGACGCGACGCGGGGTCCCAGCGCGCGTACGCGTCACGCGTTTGCCGAGGTTGGGAAACGACGCGTCACGTCCCCGCGTCACACGACTCTCCTTCGCCTCTGCACGCATGTCTCGAATACCTGATCTCCCCGGCGTCCCCATCCCCCACCGCTCCGACAAAGAAAAATGGTTCAAGCAGGCGGTCGCAAGGCTCTGTCAACTCGAGAACGAGCGGTAAGACGCGCGACTGTGCGCCACTCATGCTCAATGGCTGACCTTCGTGACGCCACAGTTTCCCCGGCAGCCAGCCTGTCAGTTTCGCTGTGGATGATTTACAGAAACTGGACACAAAGGAGTGAGTCTTGTGTATTGGATTAGTTGTGCGCGCAATTGAGACGCGTTCTCACAGCTACTGGGTCTGCGAGAAGTCGGACGGCGTCCGGGTGCTGCTGTTCATCTACACAGACACCCAAACCAATGACCAGATGGTGTTCCTTGTACGTGCATGGTTACAGGTTCCAGGCTGTCCCTTAGTCTCATGTACCCTCAGATCGACCGCCACAACACGTACCGCGAGTTGACTGGCTTTTACTTCCCGCACTTCGAGGACCCAAGGAAGCCTCTCCGCAGTACCATTGTCGATGGTGAGCTCGTCGTTGATGTCGACCCCCGCACGCGTCAAGTTTGTACCTTCAGTCTCCCTCCCGGCATGTTGTGAACCTCAGACCGTGTCCTTTCTCTGGCCAGGAGACGCTCCGTTACCTCGCATTCGACTGCCTGGCAGTTGACGACCAGAACGTGATGGCAAGACCGCTGGACAAGCGCTATGGCGTGAGTCAGACTCATTTGCCCGCAGCTTCATGTCTCACTGTCTGCTCAGCGGTTGCAGATGTGGTTTTACGAACCGTACCACAAGATGCTGCGCGATCATCCCCAGGTAGCCAGAGAGCATCCGTTCCAGTATGTGCAGGCCCGCTGGAACGTTGGGATCAAGCGCTGACTGCATGTCGCCATATAGGATCAAAGTGAAGCAAGTGAAGCTGTCATATCACGTTGACGACGTCTTCAATATCGACTTGCCTGCGTTGCAACATGGCAATGATGGCCTTATCTATACGTGTGCCGAGACGCCTTACATTCCTGGGACTGATAAAAACATGTATGTCACGAGAATACTGCCTTGGCTATATTCCTCCTCATGAGCCGTGCAGCTTGAAGTGGAAGCCTCCTTCCGAGAACTCGATCGACTTCAAGCTGGTTCTGCGGTTTCCACCCCCATCCAGTCGGTCGCCCGATCCGGACTACTTCGCGAAGCCTGTGTTTGAGTTGCACGTGTTCTGCGGCGACGAGCGAGGATTGCCCAGATACGAGTTTTACGACGTCATGCACGTCGAAGATGACGAGTGGGAAAGGTCGGTGAATGTCACATCTCTTTGAGGGTCGTACCGACATAGATCCGTAGCATGAAGAGGTCCGGCGAGCAGCTTGATGATCGCATCGTGGAAGTACATTGGGACCTAGCACAGGAGCACTGGCGAATGATGCGCTTCAGAGACGACAAGCCGGCCGGGAACTACAAGACAGTCGTCGAGAACATCATCAAGAGTATCGCCGATGGCGTCGAGAAGGATCAGGTACGTACTCATCCGTCGCTCGGGATCTTCGATTGACTCTCTGGCCAGCTCCTCGCGCGTTCTGCGTCCGTCCGGAATGCTTGGAAGGCGCGCCATCCAGAACAGCAACCACGTTCAGGCGGTCCCCCACCTCCGCCCGTCAAGCCGCCACAAGCCAACTCACACCCGATCCAGCCTCCGAACGGCCACGCACCTCCTCGAACACACGGCCCCGAGGCAGAGCCACGCTTCGGGGCCCTCGCCCAGTCGCCGTGGAGCAAAGTCACTGGCCCGGAAATGATCTCTGGGATGTACAGGTGATCGTACACCTGGCTAGCCAGCAGTCGGCCTCTGGCTGGTGCGCTGGCGTGTCTGTGCTGCCTCCCCGTACGTCCGACGCGGGCGCTGATGGAGGCCTTTCTGCGCGAAACCACGCGAAGCGCAACCGCGTGTCGACGTCTACGCGATGGATGGATTCGGAGGAGCTGGTGAGTCGATGCAGGCGACGTGTTGGTCAGTGGCTAGCTGGAACCAGAGATGATGGGGCCAAACGACCTGCTATTTGGCTGGGACCTGTCGATGATTGCAGCAGCGCGTCATCGGCGTCGGGCGCAGCTTCGTGTACGGCGCGGCGGTGCTTGAGCATGCGCGAGGGGCGCTGCGAACCGCTTGCTCGCGCCCCTGTGACGCTGGGGGCGGGGACGTATCGTCGGTTTACCCACATGAGATTCAAACACAAGACGATCGCGTTAGATTCGAGTACCGTACGTACGCGCCACGGTTGTACCCTACATGCAGACAGATATGGTACGTCGTAATCGTAATGCCGTGCCCCAGATCGTTGCATCACCAGTGGCATGACGCGCGGGTCCGGAAAGCGGGTCGTGGCGGTCGTACGAACACGAGAGGGACGCAGGAGAACACGAGACAGCAAGACGAGGTCGGGCCAGGCCTAGAAAGCAACACGTAACGCAACGCGACAAGGATAGAGAGCCAAACAATGGGATGCATGTCTATCGTTACAGAGGGTACGGACGGGAGGAGCGGCGGGGAAGGAGGGGACACTAGTCGGCTTTTGCGCTGCTTTGAGCATTCGTGGATAAACGTAAAGAAGCGTGAATGGGCGTAAAATCAAGCGCTAGCGGGGGTGGGGAGATGACGTGAATCAATGGAATGCGCCGGGGAGAGGAAAACGTGTGAAGACCATCTAGGCTAGGGGTGGGGGGACTGGCAAGAGTCCGTGAATGTGTTGGGCAAGTGGTGGTGAATGCGTGAATCCAGAACTTTAAACGACCAGTGTAGGCAAAAGCGCCAGTGATTGCGATGCATATGAGATCAGGCAGATGGAAAGACGGGGAAAGGGCAACGGATCGAGGCGAGTAGATGCAAAACCAGAACAATGTTCGTTGGAAGATATGCTAGGCGCTTTGGCGCATTCGTAAGCGCTATTCGTGGACGTAACACTGCGTGAAAAGCAAAACGATCAGATGGAATAGCACATCAAATTAAGAACGCGGCGTACATTCAAATCAATAGGAGACACCTGCAGGCGGGCATTGCACGCCTTGAGCGCGCAGTCTTGCCGCGTATGTCGCTGGTTACGTTGTTGCCGGTCAGAAAAGAGGAATCGAGAATTGGTCTGTGCTGTGGGTCATCGCGGGCGTACGTGAAGGCGGACACAGGACACAAGACACAAGAAAGAGAAAGGCATGTGTGGGCGACTCCTGCCCCTCTCCGCTTCTTCATCATCGTTCGTTTGCTCCTTCCACAAACGCAAGACATCCCTTCATCTCGGGAGGCTCGAGCTCAGAAGAACAAGTCGTCCACGTCCAGCTGCGTCTCCGAAAAGAACGGAGGCGGAATAGGCATGGGTGCGCAGGTGACAACGTCTGCGAAAGGGTCCTCGACGATCGACTCCCGCCGGTGCTGCGTACCAGAGACTTCGTCCTCGATGAACGAATAGCTGGCGGAGCGGGCCACACCAGGGCTAGCGGTCGGGCGACGCGCGGGCGAGATGAAGGCGGTGTTCGACGAGAAGAACGCGTCAAAGTCCATGAGACCGATGCTCGGCTGTGGCGGCGTCGCAAGAAGAGCGAACGACGTGGATTCGGGCGTGCTGCCCACCGAGGAGAAGGAGTCGTCCGAAAACTCGGCCGAATGCGTGAGCCGCCGACGCGGCGGTGTGCTTGGTGCTAGAGTCAAGTCGGCAAAATGGGACAATGGTGAAAGGGACTAGATTGAATCGCAGAGTAATCAGCATTCATTCGAGTAAGGGTTGCAGGAACAGTGCGGGACGCGAGGAGAGTGGCGGTATGGCAATGGGCATCATCAATATCAAAGACACTAACCTGAGGCGAACCAACGCCAATCATCCCCTCCATAGCCATGTCCCCGAAGTACGGCACAGTTGGCCCCGACACTTCGGACGCGGGAACACCAATGTTCGACGCCGCCTGCCAAGCAGGGAGGACTGCGTCAACCCCCTCACCCGGCGTTGGGGCAGTGGGAGTCACGCTTTCAGTGACAGACTCTAGGTCTGCATCATTTTCCGTGGCCTCTGCCGCTGGGCGGCCACCAGTGGACGCGTCGTACACGTCGAGCTGGCCGTCTTGAACGACCCACCAGTCGATGTCAGCGAGCACGCGCCGATTGCCGACATCCGAACCGGACGATCTGCGGGGCTGGTGTGGTCCAGCGCGCGTTTGGTTTCCGCTCGAAAGCGAGGTGGGGTACGAATAGGGGCCACGACGCGCCGGGGGCGACGAGAGGGTGCGACGGAGAGACGGCATGTCGAACAACAACAAGAGAGACGGGGAGGGGGGCGTAAGACACAACAATGTTCACAACAACAGCGACAAGGACAAAGACGGCGACGGCGACGACTGGGTCGATGGGTATAAGTCGACGCTCGCGGCGGGTGGGGGACGAGGGACGTGGGAGGAGAGGGGGAGATATATACGAAAATTCGAACGCGTGCAATCGGATGTGCAGCGTGAAGTGGCCTGGCGCCCGCCCGATTAGGCAGTCGGTCGCACGCTCCTTCCCATCCCTGGCTCGCTTCTCCGCCTGCGCTCTCCGCCTGGCGCTGTCCTGGCCCAGCCGCCCTTCCCTGTCGTCGACGGCCGCGTCGGACGCCCTCTCGTCGCTGACAGCCTGCACCCCAACTCTCCACCCGCCAGCGCTGAGCCTGATGCGGCAGGCGATGCTCCTCGTGTGCGTTCATATCGCTGTTGCCACCCAGCTGCTTCGGGCATGCGACCGTCTACATCGTCCGCTGAACTCTGACGAGCTGTCTGCGCGTTCTATTCTCCTCAGCGTCCGCCCAATCATCGGCACGCCTTACGAAACAGCGGAGCACCGTCGCATGCGCGCTTGCCCGGACCCTTGTCTGCTGAGTCGTCTTTGACTGGTCTTGTTGTGCTTTGTTCTTCCTCGCACATTGTCTTGCCGGTGCGGGGATACCTTCCAGCACCGCGAATCTTCCGTGTAGCTTCCTGTGCGCCGAGCCATGCAACCATCACGTCCTCTGCGCACACCTTGTCTCGCACATGCAGATGGATTCCACGGTCCAGGAACGCCATGCTCCCGGCTTCCCTGGTCAGCAGTTATCGCGGGGTTGCGAACTGATCATGCAGCTGCGGACAAGCCCAGGTCGTGCGCTGATGCGCTCGACGTCATGGCTGATCACCATGTGCGTCCCTCGACGTCGTGCTCTTGACTGCCGCCAGCCACAACCGCGTCCAGCGCGTCGCCCGCTGTCCGTTCGACGCGTCGATCCCGTCCAATGTCGGCGGACCCCTGCTGATATGTTTCTCTGATGTCTCATAATCGCGCTCGACGCGTCAATCCGGGATGTGGAGTTGCCACTGCCTTTGCAGGATTAAGCGGGGCAACGCATGCGACTGCTGTGCTACTCATCTTATCCCCGAGCGCTCGATATCACACTCCCTTTCCTCTTCCATTGCAATCAATTCGACATGCCCACTGTACCCGTCCATCCCTGATATGTCATGGTTGTGAGGGCAGGCTCTCGTACCGCGCTCTATATAGGAGCAGGGGCACCTCGACGTGTGTATGCCCGGACTTTCTTCCATATATATGTGTGTTTAATCTTCGGTGACGTTCAAGGGCCGCTGTCTGTGGACACAGGGAAACGCCTTGGGCACGCCACTCCGCGGCCAAAACGTCTCGGAGTGAACAGCAGTCATGTACTCGTTCAGATAACTTAACAACCTCAGGGTGTTGTTCAATCGAACCGCGTCGACGGGGAAGTTATCCAATCGCGTTACCCATACATGACTGAGGTCTTTGCAGCACTATACCCCTTAGTGCATCTTGCTCAAATGTCACATAGCTCACAAAACCTCTGCTAGCGTTGTACGTGCCTTGCCGTGTGAGTTCTTGCTGATATGTCCGCGCCACCTCGTCTTGGAACAGCCACGGAAGTCGCTTTAACAGGTTCGACGCTTTGCAATTCACCAGTAGTACCACTTCGTGACTTCACTAGAACAATGGCGGTAGTACCATTGAAGCTCTGTCACTAGCGCAGCTTCTTTGACCGTCCCTACTTGCCAAACCATCGTTATGAAATTCCTCCACACTACGCATTTCGAGAAACAGGAGACTGACGTCGACGGGGGCCTTCAGTGGACCTGAATCAAGTGGCATTTCGAATTCACGTAGGCCGCCGGGCACGGTCAATAAGATGCATCCGTCTAGACTCACAGGAATGATTGACCTGGTGAGCAATATGCAACCAGATAACTGGCTGAGCTCTGAGCCGCGGCCCTCCACCTCTCGACGATCGACGATCTGCTCTTTGTATGGTTTGGTGCGTTGTTTAGTGCCAATGGCTGGTGGTCGGTTTTGGCGCATCCCGGCCCTGATTGGCAGCCTAATTATCAAAGCTTCTAGCTGGAGTGGGCGGTCTGTCGCACAGAATCGCGTGCGTCGAGGTACTTGTACACGAAGTGGATTCGCAGCTTCAGACGGTCAATTCGATCGACGTTGATTGGTTCGATGATCTCTACGCCCGATGGATCTCTGCGCGGCACCGACGCTTCTGCGCAGTGTAATTCCAATTTGGGTATGCGCTGTAGAAAGGTTCCAGTTCGCAAATGTGCTAACGATGTATGGACGGTGTCTGGCTGACGGCTGGGGGCAGATTCGCATTTGCAGGTGGTCGCTACCAAGAGAACGTAATGCTCGAGTATTTCTTTCGAATGCCGGTTCGCTGACAGCAACTCAGATCTCACTGATTAGCCCTGGATAAATCACCAGCTTCATCATACCACACGGGTAGGAACCCGTGGATATGAGGGTAATAGTCTCAACGCAAACCACGTCTAGAACATAAAATTTACTCACTGTCAGGTTCTCACAGTATTGTCGAGCTCATACCCCAGGTAACCTGACACGAATTGGGACTGCTATGAATCTCCCCACAAAAGCTGTAGTTGCTGCGCTGTGTACATACATAGATTATCTGCCAGCTAGCCTATCAACCTACCTTAGGCTCGTGTGTTTGACATGCTCGACATCACAGAGCTGGTGCTCATTCCTCGAAGGCAACGTCCGTGATGGCTCTGGGCGGGGCAAACCAGTTAGCAGAGCCTCAAACAGTGTCGCCGCGCTATTGATACATACCATGGCGTACCCTGGTGTGCTGACATTCATCTATAGGCTGAATTCCAACAGTAGTACTATTTAATCCACCTGCTGCTGTCAGGCTGTCAGCGCCAGGTTACGGTGACCATGGCTAGGGTGCTGATAAGCAAGCTCTCCAAAAGCCATTCTAGATCAACATATCTTTGCGAGGCAGTACGCCATACGAGGAAGAGAGAGTGGTTATCCGCATAGTAGCCTGAGAAGATGAAACTGTCGTTCTTGGACACTTTCCACAAATGGCAGGTCTTGTAGAAGGCGCCCCGCCACGTCGGCCCGCCTCTGGCACTCTGTGGCACACGACTCGAACCGCGGGTCCCACAGCATCGTAGACTCGACCTTGGCTTGTCAAAACGACCCCAGAGCACTGCCTAGACTATGCCTCGACTCTTCTACGGCGCCTTGATTACCCCATCTTCGCTCACAGAGTACGTTGCCTCGCCGCGTGCGCTGCTCTGTGTTCAAGATAATGGAATGATTGCGTGGGTTGTCGACGACGTCCCGCCGAGCGAGCTCCAGAACGAGCTAGCAAGGAGTGGCTTATTGGACGATCCAAATGTGGATATCGTAGAGCTCAAGACGGGCGAGTTTCTGATGCCGGGTTTTGTAGATACACATACAGTAAGCCACGATGACGTTGCATTTTTTACATCAGACTAATTCATCAATCGTAGCATGCACCGCAAGTCCCCAATCTTGGCAGGTAAGCCTTGGTGTCTGTGCGATATGGATGGTCGCTGAAAAGAGCGGCAGTGGACAGCAACACGCACTACTGGAGTGGCTGTCGGAGGTTACCTTCCCCATGGAGGCTCGATTCTCCGACCTCAACTTCGCGCGTACAGCATATGAGACTGCCGTCAGACGCATAATTGACTGTGGAGTACGTTTTGCCATCACAGTCAATGAGTGACGGTGGTTGAAGGTGCCTTCAGACAACGACGTGCTGCTACTACGGCACCCTGCACCTGGAGGCGACCAAGGTGCTTGCTGACATAGTACACAGTCACGGTACGCCTATCCATCCTGCGAATCAGCAACCTGCCTAACCCGCACTCTAGGGCAACGGGCATTCGTCGGGGTAGGTTAGTCTCCGTCTGTCACCTCACGGGGCGGCTCCCTGACAGTTAACATCAAAATTTGCTAGAAATGCAACATGGACCGTGAATGCCCTGACTACTACGTCGAAGCCTCCGCGGAGGACTCCCTCTTGACGACACTCTCTCTGATCAGCCACATCCGTTCCCTGCCTCCATCTTGTCCCCCGAACGTACCACCCCTCATCCAACCCATCCTCACGCCCCGCTTTGCCATATCCTGCACGCCCGACCTTCTCAGCTCCCTCGGCCGACTCGCGCGCACGGACCCCAGCCTCGCAATCCAAACGCATATATCCGAGAACCCATCCGAGATTGCATACACGAAGACGCTCTTCCCGAAGGCGACTCTCCCACCCCCGCCGTATGAAGGAAGTGCGGTCACCCAGCAGGCCAGGGGCACGTATGCAGGCGTCTATGATGCATATGGACTTCTAAGACATAACACCATTCTTGCGCACGGGGTGCATCTAGAAGAGGCCGAGATGGAACTCATCAAGGCGAGGAAAGCGGGCGTTAGCCATTGCCCCACGAGTAACTTCAACCTCAGCAGCGGATGTGCTAAGATAGGCGAGCTGCTGGACAAAGAGATCAAGGTCAGTAAGGCGCTGTTATCGTCCACGACGCAGCTGAAGCTCTATTTCTCGCAGGTCGGACTGGGGACAGATGTGTCGGGCGGGTTCGCGCCTTCCATTCTGCGCGCCGTGCAGGACGCCAGCATCTGCTCCAAAGTGGTCGCCATGTCAGCCCCAGACAAGCCGACCCGCGGCTTCGCGAACCGTCAGCTCCCCGTCGCGACGCTTCTGTACCTCGCGACGCTTGGCGGCGCGCATGTCTGTGGTCTGGAATGGGACGTGGGGAGGCTATCGCCCAAGTGCGCGTTCGATGCGCTAGTGGTCAGTGTCCGCACTGACGCGGGCAACCCTGCGGTGTGGGGCGCAGACCTCGACGCGAAGGTGCATGTGAGCGCCAGCGGTGGTGAGCCTGGGCACGAGGGCGGTAGGGGTAAGACAGAGAAGGAGGAGCTAGAAGGCATGCTGGAACGATTCCTGTTCTGTGGCGATGACAGGAATATCCGGAGGGTGTACGTGCAGGGGAGATTGGTCGGTGGGAAGGATCACAAGATGTGATCGGAGCGCAGGGTTTACGCCATGATACAGCATGTCCATTAGAATACACTGCTAGGGATGAGTAAGTCCAGTGAAGAGGTCGTTTAAGTCCGACATGGCTATAGCTGGTCCACGACGGATAATTAGGTGGCTCATGAATGTTTACGATACTGCCGTCGTGTTCGCTGTATCCGTTCACTCGTCACATCTGTCCAATGCTCAATCCAAACAGTAATTTCAAAGATGTATATAGGGCAATGAATCAGTACAGGACAGAACACAGTAATGGTACAACGACAAGAATACATCCGTACATACATGTTACATGCTTTGCAATTGAGAATACACTACTGACATCACAGTGTCGATGCTGCACATTCAAGGTCCTTGTAGTTACCAAACTCCCACTTGTAACAGTCCTACCAAGAGAACGACATCAACGATCGAACAATATTTGCCAGAGCAGAAGTCACTCACGACGCAATCATCCTCCTCCCTCGCCATCGGCACGTCCAGCTTGATACCGTCCTCCGTGGAGTCCCACCCGCCCTCCAGATCCACCTCCAGCACCTTCGTGATCACCGTCTTGATCGTATGCGTCAGCACGTCCACGCGCCAGCCCAGCTTGCCCACCGTGTCAAACACGATGGTCTTCCCCAGATGGCACCCCGTCTCGAGCGCGTACCCGCCCTGCGCGCAGAGCGACAGCGGGCCCGTGCACGTGCCTTGCGGGATCGGGTCAGCGTTGTGGTAGACGTGCGTGACGGGGACCGACGGCGGGAGCGGGAGGGCGAGTCGGTGCGCGGCGAGCCGCTCGCCCGGGGCCTCGAAGGTGACGGCGGGGAGCCCGAAGGTGGCGCCGAGGAGGGAGGCAAGGGACCCGCCGAGCGAGTGCCCGACGAGCCAGATGGTGGAGGTAGGGTAGAGCGCGGTGAGGTTGTTGATGAGGTTCTGCAAGAGGGTTTATTAGTGGCTCGTGTTCCGGGAGCATAACATGGGATCTATGACAGGCGTTCGCGTTCTCCCTTGCAGCACTGATTGCAGCTGCTTGGGGCAATGCAGTACATGCAAGCCATCCAATACGGCGTGGAAGTGTGCACTAAATGTAGTTAGCTATAAGCCCGAATAGTCTCGGGCAGCTAGCTGCATACACTCAACACTGTTGCGGCATGATTCCTCGGACAGACGGATCATACAATAGGGAAACCGTATGTGCAGGCACGAACAGAGCATCGCACTACTCACCACGCCAACATTGTAGAACAAGCTATCCTCCACCAGCGCCTTGCTCAGGCACCCCTCATCGCAGCGCCAGTTCTTCGCATAGCATCCGCACACCTGGCTGAACGTCCACGAGAAGTCCACCCGCGCACAGCAGCACGAGAACAAGAGGTTGTCGTTGAACTTGTCCTTCTTCGACGTCGGGCCCTGGAACGGGAGCGTCGTGCCCTTGATCGAGAGCACGACGGTCGCGTTGCCCGGCGAGAGGAAGACGTGCCCGCGGAACCCGTCCGCGGCGTCTTCCCAGCCGAACGGGAAGCTCTGCACATTCCAGAGTGCGTTCGGGTAAGAGGGCACTATGGACGTAGAGGGAAGGGGACGCACGGTATTCCAAGTAACGTCGATATCGTACCAGTTCTTCTGGCCCGGCAACGCGTATGCGTTCCCCGTCATCCGCGCCAGCTGCGCGAGCGTGTGCTTGTCCTCGACGTACGGCCCCATCACCTGCACCTCCTCCCATTCCACCTCTCCCTCACTGGGTTCCCCACGCAACGCATGCACCCTCGCGCGCTGCAGGGCCTCCGGCGAGCGCGGCCGGTACACCGTCGTCGGCTGGCTCTTCAGCGAGAAGCTCGGTTCCCCGCCATGCCCGTCTCGCAAAGAGGAGACGTCGAATAGCGTCTGCGGAGTATCGAGATCGAAGTCCCGGGCGAGGGTGTACTCCTCCTGCGGAGTGAAGGAGATCGTTGTCGGCTCAGCGGCTGGAGACGAAGCTAGCACGCGGACATGGCACAGTGTGAGAGACAGCAAGAGGGTCACGACGTGCATAGTGTGAAGAGCGAATACATGAGACCACTGAGGAGGGGACCAGGGCCTCAGCTCGAGCTGCGGGGTGGAAGAGCAGTGTCAAGCGAGATGCGATCTTGACATGATCGGCTTCCTCTCCGAACGCACCCAAGTACCGATCCAGAGCAGCGCCCCTATGTCTCCCTGGGCAACTCTAGCAGCGGTGTGGCCATCGTATTGGCGAGTAGCACGACAACGTGCGTCGCACGCAGACGACGCAGAAAGTGAATGTGAGAACAGACCGAGGTGCCTTGGACGCCAGAAAAGAACGGGCACTCCACACGAGAGAACACTTCGTCCAAAAATGATCATTAAAGTACATCGTTAGCTTCCAATATACCAATAAGTCAGCACTGCGATGATAGAGTCCGGAGTCCATGCGGGAGGATGCAAGATGGCGGCAGACCGGGGATACAAGCGTGAAACACCACGTCGGGAAGGAAGAAGCACAGCACGGAAGGCAGGTACTATGGTCGTGTCCTAGGTGAAGCCTTGCTCGCGTGTAGGTCCTTGATATCGAAGAAGATGCTGAAGCAAAACGCGAGGAACAGCAGACACGCTGAAGCCGTCCCCACGTTGTACCCGTCGCACCTGCACACCAAACGTCAGTTAAACTACCTGCATCTCGACGAACGCGACGCAACGACTTACCAGCCCAGATATCCTCCCACCGGACACTTCTTTCCCATCAATATCACCACAAATACGACCCCCCACGCCAACGCCATAACACAATCGAATGCCATCAGCACCTTCAACTGCTTCCTCGCTCGTTTCCACTGCGCCTCCATCGCCAGCCCGGCAAAGATGCCCCTTCTCCTCGGGCCTCTCTTCCTCTTGCCACCGTTCCCCTCAAAGCTCCCCGGCGCGCTGCCTTCCTCCCCCTCTTCTTCATCCTCCCACTCGTCCCGATCCCGATCCCTCCCGCCAGGACCACCGCCGAACATCGTGGGGTCCACAATTAGGTTTACTTGCACGCCCTCCCCCTGACCACCTCCCCGTCCTTTCTTCTTCTTCCCTTTCTTCTTGCCGCCGCCGGGCAGGCCCTGCACCGGAAGAACCATCATCCCGCCCGGGCCTTCTGCCCCAAAGGGTGTGTCGAGCTTGCGGTCGCGCGCGCCGCAGCAGCAGGGGCGGATCATGTACATGTATATGCAGGCGAGGAGGGTGACGAAGGAGAAGACGTAGAGGACGTAGGCGGCCATCTTGCCCTTGGGCGGAGGTGTCGAAGTCGTCTTGATGACCTGCGAGGCGGTCAGCACATGAGACATACATCGCGTATGTAAGTGCCAGAACGGTGATGCGAAGCAAGGTATGGGTGCGACCAGAGAACAGGACTCACCAAGCCAGTGTACACCGACGAGATACATGCCGCGATCACAAGCAACACCTGGACACACCTCGCCGCTAGCCTCTTCGTCGGGCCCTCCGTGATCAACTTCCCCTTCTGGTCCACACTCCCCACCTTCTCCTCGTCCTCTCCTGGTGCCCCCACCTGCTTCCCGCCAAACTCCGCCTGCAACATACGCATACGCTCCTCCTTCGTCCCAGGGTCGACCGGCGCATTCGTCTCGGTTGGATCTGAGCCCCATGGCACGAGGTCGCGCGAGGAGCGGGGGTTGTAGGATGGGGGAGGGGAGAACGTGTACGGGTTGTACGGGTCGGGGTCGTAGTCGGGTGTAGGGTAGGCCGGGTCGAAGGGCGAGAGCTTGGTCGCGCCAGGACCATGACCCGGTGCGGAAGACGGAGGTGGAAGAGGTGAGTGGGCCTTGTTGGCTCCGTACCATGTCCGGGAGAAGGACGGGAAGGCTGCGATGTCGATCTCGGAGTCTGTGCCTGTACCTGCGACGCGGACATACGGGTCGTAGGGACCACGACCGGAGGTCGATAGCGAGGGATGGCTCTGGGGCGAGCGATGCGGGAAGGATGGTGGGGGGAGGGAGAAGGGCCTGCGGTTGGGTACGCGATGACCGACCTCGGATATAGAGGGCGCGCTGGAGGCGGAGGGCGATGCGAGGGAGGGGGGTTGCAATGAGTCTGGACTGCTCGCCAGAGGACGTGCGGCGCGCGGCGACGGAGGGTAGGAGTCGTAAGCATGGAATTCTGGCGGTGGGTATGGGTTGTTGTCGCGCCGCAGGTGAGCTGCGTAGTCTGCGAGATCGAGGGCTTCGACGGAGACGTCGGAAGGCTCGCGCTGTCTGCTGAGGTGTCGTCCTGGATTATAGGCATCAAAATGGTCATCATCAAATGCCCGAGGCATAGGGGGAAGGAGATCCTGAGGATCTGGAGACCATGGACGTCGGAAACGAGAAGAGGGCGGAGGGGTGTCGAGGCGATAGTCCGGATTCATTGTCGTAAGAAGTCGTACAGCGTCGTGAGTCCGTGAGGTTCGTTACTAGAGTCGGTTAGTGTGGGTATGATGAGGGTGCGAATACCTCGCTGGTGGACGTCGTGGTGGGCGAGAGCAGCGTCGGATGGACGAGATCGTTGCTTGCGCGGGCTGAGAGTCGCTGGAGAGAGCCTCGGGACCCGAAGCGCGTCGCGTGTGACAACGTAAAGGCACGTTCGTCACGGCGGTCTCCCGTCAAATTGGTCTCCTGGACACCTCGGTCTCCAGATCGTCGCCGCCAGTGAGTGCAACTGCAAGGTCACGGTCCAGCGCAATTCCAGCGCAACTCGGATGTCTGCATGAGTGCGAAGTCTGGATGGGCTTCGGTTGCTGGAGTTCCTCACAGAAATCGTCTTCGGCCGTGCTCAGTGCTCGGATCACTCATCAGCCCATAGAATGTCGTGCTTGCGCGCCCTCCCCACAACGACCGCATGAGGAAACCCTGTCCGACAACTTGCCTTGAGCCTACTACCCTGTCGGGTCATACGTCACCATGAGCGATCAACCAGAGCTCGACACTGTTCGCCGGGCAGCATTGGTCGCCAGAGTCTATGACCTGCGCCAACCCCCGACCTTTCTCTCCGCACCCATATCTGCCGTCGCGCGTCATACCACAGACAACCTGCGCATCATCCTCTTCTCACCTCTCTTCGACCAGGAGAATGACTTTCCTACCAGCGGGCGTGAGGCGGATGCCGAGGAGCAGGCGAAGCACAAGTTCCCGCCGAGCGGGCACTGGGACGACGTTCAGAGATTGTTGACATACGTCTACGTCCAGGCGACCAGGGTCGCGCAGGAGATGAACAGAGTGCTACTAGATGTCGATGTACTTCTCAAGGCTCCCCACGAGCCATTCGACTCGGAGCTCATCCGGGATGCAGAGCGCACGTATCGCGGTGAGTAGCCTTCGCTCTCCTGCCTCTCAGCAATATTGAACCCGTGTAGTCGCACCCCTCTACCCACAGTCTCCCCCACTACCTGGGGAGGGCGACGACCGGCCAGACATTCTGGTTCTGCAGCCCGACCGTCACCCACACATTCCTCAACACCCGGTCATAGCCCCTCCCTCAGAGCCAACGCTGCCTCCGCTGCTCCCAGTAGCGGCGCTAGGCGGGACCTTCGACCACCTACACGCGGGCCACAAGATCCTCCTCAGCATGGGGGCCTGGATCGCCCGCGACAAGCTCATCGTCGGCGTAACAGGTCCGTCCTAGCGTCCGTATCTCCCGCCGACGCCCCGTACTCACCACACACCCACAGACGACACGCTCCTGAAGAACAAATCGTTCAAGGACGTCCTGGAGTCTATCGCCGTACGCACAGCGCGCGTCCGCGGCTTCCTCGAGCTCTTCAAGCCCGGGCTCTACTACGACGTCGTCGCCATCTCCGACGTCTACGGGCCGACCGCATGGGACCCGAACATCCAAGCTCTCGTCGTGAGCAAGGAGACCCTGCCGGGTGCCGCCTCCAGTGCGTCCCTCCCTGCCTCTCCCTCCACACCGCGCAACGTACAAAGTTCCACGCTGACGAACGCCTGACAGTCCACAAGCTCCGCAAGGAGAAGGACCTTTCGCCACTGAGCACCTTCGTGATCGACGTGATCTCAGCCTCGGAGGCAAGCCTCGACGACCGGGACGCGGAAGCACTCAAGAACACCAAGATGAGCAGCACCTTCATCCGGCAGTGGATCGTCCAGACCAGGGGCAGATCGCCAGAAGCACCGGGCTCGTCTTAGCCCAGGATGAGCCCCGCTAGCGGGTCCCGGTCAGGGCGGAATCGAGATCCCAGGGCCTCTGGATCTGTTCACGTACGTAACGAGCCTCATCCCACCAGAAGGACAATCGGGACGGAAGCAGAAGTAGAGTGGCAATGTATCAATTAGGGTATCCCAGGTGTCAATGTATCTCCGTAAGTACAATGAATTACAGACCGCGCGACCGCTGCTTCCCCAACAAACGCCGCCCTCTTCAACGCGTGTGCGTTGTGTGTTCACACCTCGGCCCCGTCCCGTTCCGCCCACAGGTTCGGCAAGACTACTAGTAGTGTGACATGAACGAATAAGCAGAGAGAAAGTAGGTGCTAGAGATGCTCGAGATACAGATGTGTGTGCATAGGTATGTATGGTCCGACCGAGCCAGGAACGTCACTGGAGACCCGAGAGAGAGATAAAAACAAAGACCGTGTTCACTAGGTAGGTTACGCGCGTCGAGCCAGACCGAGGATGTCCGCACCCGCATCCGTGTCCGTCCAGCATAAGCCATGAGCATGCACGTAGTACGTCACACGCACCGGTCCCCATCCCACGACGGCGGCGGCGCAGCTCGTTACTTCATCACCCCCACCGCTACCGGAGCTCGCTCGGCCCCAGGTCGATGAACCTCGTCATGCGCTTCATACCGCGGATGGCGACGCTGTCCCGCACGCCCTCCATAACCGCCGCGAGGTCGTCCAGCTCGTCGCCCTCTTCGTCCGCCGCCTCCGCCATCGCCCCTGCGCGTGCCGCTCGCACAGCATGCGCCCGTCCACCTCCCAGTACTCCACGAGCCGCTCCGTGCAGCGCGGGTGCTCGCACAGGAGGTGCTCGGGGTGGAACCGCTGGCCCGAGTACGACACCGCGCACGGGCCCTCGATGGGCTGCCCGCACGACGGCGCGGCGCATAACGAGTCGTTCGCTTCGTGATAATGATACGCACAGAACGGCTTGCCGTCCAGCACGTAGAACGTCTTGTCCGGGAAAGGTTTCTGCAGCGCACGCCGCTCAGCTCAGTACGCATTCGGGAACGCCCCGCGAGTGAAAAATGGGACGCACATGGCACTTGTGGCAATTAAAGCACTCGCGGTGGTACTTGCCCTTGAGCTGTCCATCAGAAGAGGACACCGCCTGCTTCTCAATCGTGAGGTTACACCGTCGGCACTGCGCAGCCAGTCAGCCCTATCCGCACCCGGCCCCGACCGTCGCACGCCGTCCAGAAATAAACGCACCTTCGGCAAATACATATTCTTCCAACACCGGTCGCAGAGCACGCTCCCGCCCTCCATCTGGATCCACCTCCCGTCATCAATGACCTGCGTGCACTTCGCGCACATCCTCCCCTTCGGCCGGCCCTTCGTGATCTTGCCCAGCGTCGGGCTCGTGTGCGACCGCACCGGGAGCTTCGGCGGGCGACTCACGCTGTCGCGCTGGCCCTCCGGCGCAAGCGGCGCCGACTTCGGTGCCGGGCTCGTCAGCGGGGAGGGTGCCTCCTCGAAGAGCGTCTCCATCACACGGTCCAGCGCACCCGTCGACTTCGCAGGCCCGCGCGACGCGCGCGAGTCTGAGAGCGTCCGGCGGGGCATCGTTGGTGAGGTCGGCGAGGACACGGAGTACTGAGACTCCGAGGCCATGGACGGGAAGCGTATCTTGCCCGAGGGCCCGGTTTGCTTGGGTGCGGATGTGTTGATCGGTGGCAGCTTCGGCGAGGGGAGTTCCTCGTCGTCGTCGTCATCCGCGTAGGCCAAGCCGCCAAACTCGGAATCGGAGTCGGACGGGGGCGAAGGCGGGCGCGGCGATATAGGCTCAGGGCTGTCTGAAGGCGGCTGCTGCGCCTTGAACTTCTCAAAGAACGGCAGCCTGGGCGTGGTAGGTGTGACGGGCATCGGAGGTAGCGGTAGCTTCGGCGGCTCGAGAGCTGGAGGGACGTAGCGGTCTCGTTGAGAGGAGTTCGACAAGCCTCTCGATAGGCGTGGACTGGAGGAGGTTGAGACGTTGGGCGCGGGGCCGGGGCTGGTCGGGGTCGTAGGCTGAGTGTGTGACTGAGGGTAGCCAGGGGACTTCTGTGAATGAGGGGAAAGGGTGGCCGGAGACAAAGGGGGTGTAGCACTGAGACCTGTATGCAGCATTAGTAGACTTCGAATTGTCATGGCATGTAGAATACGCACCGTACCGCGCGGCCGAAACGACATCCACAAACTTCGGTGCATTAGCGCGTCTGCCGTCCATACCCTGTCCAGGAATCATCAACGGCGACGCCGCACCCTCAAACCTGCCCATACTCGTAGCCAACATGGCTGCATGCGCCGCCGCCGCGAATCCCCGCCTTCCAACGCCCGCCATACCAGCCGCTCCCCCGATCTTAGTGTCGATGTCAGGAACTGGCGAGCGAATAGGACCCGGAGCCGGCGTCGACGTGGGTACGGGCGGGGGACCTGGTGGGGAGGTAGGCATTGGTGGGGGAGGTCCATTTCCTAGGTTAGACGGCCGTCGGTCGAACTGCCTGCCAGACGTGGAGGGGGTCTGCGGGCGGGCGCTGAAGGGGTGCGCGGAGACACTGGACGTGGAGGGGGCGCGTGCGCGCATCGGCGGCTGCGCGGGGGGGAGACTGGACGTGGATGGCATGCGCTGGCGCGGGGGGTGCATCGTGGGGTCGGCGGCATTGGGGGGGAAGCGAGGTGGGAACGCACTGGCGGTAGCGGGGCTGCTCTTGCTGTTGCTGGTAGAGTAGATCACCTCGTACTCGTCCGTCGCCGCGCTGCTCGCTGCTCTGCCGCGTCCCGGATTGACGGATAACTGGGACGGGGTCGGGGGACCCGGCGTCCTCTGTCGCGCAACGGGCGGCTGGGGCTGGGACGCATATGGCGAAGGTGCAGGACTGGAGTGGGCAGCTGGGCGAGCTGAGTTGGCTAAGGAAGGTGGAGGGGTAGCACGGAAAGTGGGCGTTGATGGTGTTCGAGGGGGGTAGAGACCGTCCCCTATAGATGGATAGCCACGTCCTGGCGTCGGCGACCGCGAGGACACAGAGGGGCTCCGTGCAGTGGGGAAGGGAATCTCTGTTGGCACGGGTGGTGGTGTGTTGCCAGCGAGAGGGGGCCGCATGCGTTGCGGTTCGGGGGACGCGGGCCCTGCGGGAAAGGGGGTTCGGGACGCACCATGGTCGAACCGGCCTGAGCCTGGCTCGGGCGTACGGGGGCTGCGACGCGAACTCGTCGAGGGAGCGCGCGAGCGCGTGCGGGGGCTAGTCGGGGCGCCAGAGAGACTGACATGGGCGTTCGACGCGCTCACCTGGTGGGGAGTGATGGGCTGCTGCGACTGCATGGTGTTCTGGGAGGTGAAGGACTGCTTGGAGTGGTACTTTTGCGGGTCGCGCTCTATGGCGGAGAGGGGGGAAACGAAGGACTTGAAGGAGGGCATGGCGGGCTCGGGCTGGCAGACATGGTCTCCGAGCTCGTGGATGGGGACGGGGTGGTTGCAATTCGAGCACTTTACGGAGGGCAGGATCTGCGAGATGCGACCTGGTTCAGGCACGGCCGCCGGGTTAAGGAGTTGGGCCATAACGAGCGTGGGCCCAGCGCGGCGCTGGGGCGAGAGAGGGGGCTAGTATGTCGGGGAGAGGGGGATTAGGAGAGAGGGAGAGTAGGGTAGTCTAGGCGGGTATGTGGGGAGAGAGCAACAACATGAGAGCGAACATGGCCATGTCGCATCAGAATGCACCCCACCGCGCGTGCCACTCCCGCCAAAATCCGTAGCCACCGCCTAGCGCGTCTTCTACCTCCCCGACTCCCATGGCCCAGGCTCGCCAACAGTCGATCAATTGACGAGACATGGTTGGGTGTCGTGCGGGCGAGCAGACACCAGCGGCGGCCAGACGGGTGCTAGCGTCGAGACACGCATGGCCTGGCGCCATTTCCGTACCACACAGCGTATGGCGCCTCGTCGCCCAAACAGGCTAAGCCCATCCTTCGCCCACTTGATCCGTTCTCCCGCACGAGAAGGCCAGTCGTATCGAGATCGTCCTGTAATATTCGGACTGTCGACCCTACCCCGCCCCGCAGATTCAGATCCTCGCTGCCACCCCGACGTCCCGATCACTTTACGGCAGTCCCAGCACCTCGCACCCTGCTCGCACAGTGTGCTCGAGTGGCCCTCTCGTCCGTGCGACCCGTCGTCATATGATGTGCGAATGCCAAGCCCACAGATCAGTGTGCAGTGTGGACGAATCAGATGGCGCCGTGGGCGATAGCCTCCTCGCTCGACATTGGTCGAGCATACTCACTTGTGCGCCGCACAAACGTGCGACACGTCGGAGCGTATGCACTGCCTGTCGTGCATGTAGCCTGTCACGAGTACTGTCCATGCACGCGTTGAAGTACGGTATGTTTTCGAGCATGACACTTTCGTTGAACATTGAGAAACCAGCTCCATTGCATGTGGACGTTCACCATCAAGCTCTGGTCGTCTCTGCATCTTTTCTCATGCCGGACTCTCGGGCTAATGTGCGATGATTACCGTTACCCGCTAGTCCGTGGATGAAGGTCCCGCGCCACACGCCTCAGCCACCTCGCGTCTCACGCGTCAAACACTACTCAGGCATGTTGTCAGAAAGGCCAAATCGAGAGGCAGCTGCGCACAAGACCCCACAAGAGTCCGGACGAGTCGGCGAACACCCGCACGCAGCTAAACGGCGCGTGAGTGCCATAGTATATACATCGTGGGCCAGGAGACCAGGGTAGGGTGACTGAACTATAGTATCGCGTATACGACGCGATGGAACAGCGGCGAGTATCGACTCGACGCGCAGGTGCTTGAGGGTCGGGGCGCAGACCGGAGAGCTCGGGGGAAAAACTCTAAGGTTCGTATTTCTGTCTGTCTACTTATACATGTACATTGGTACTGATCAAATATGACGGTGTCGGATGGCGCACGTCGCACACGGTAGTCTTGAGGCTATCGCCCAAGGCGGGCGATGTTCAGCCGGCGATAAGCGACAGCGCAAGCATACAACGAGGACCGCATATCGGCCTCGAGTCTAAGGTGAGTTTTGTGAGTACAACTCTATCTATACGGATCTAACATTCCGACATATAGTATGTCCCGGACACGGAGAACTCGAGCTCAGGAGTCAAGACCGTTCAAGTGGGTTCATCACTCGGGTGCACATACTGTACAGTGTGCAATTATCAATGGTCGTGAATCTTGGCTCCAGGCCTTGGTACTGATGCAATGGTAGACCCTTGATGCACTCATGAAATATTGCATACAGCGTAGAATACCATTTGATTGTTAGGTGTGAGATTATACCCAACAGTCATGAAGACCACTGTATCGGCTCAGCTGGACTTCCTACGAGCAGTAATATTATATTGACAGTGATACATATATATAGATTGAATATACTAGTGTCACAGTGCGACGTAACTTATAATGTGGCGAACCAGTATCCCATATGCCCGGGACTGCTCGCGCGAGTACAGAAGGACGAAAGGACAACAACACTAGCATTGAAGACTCACTATACAAACAGCTTCAACCCTGGCTCAATCAACCACTCATAGCACCCTCCAGCCTCCCGACACGCGATATGTGACACACACGCGCCGTTTACGCTGCGTGCGGGTGTTCGCCGACTCGTCCGGACTCTTGTGGGGTCTTGTGCGCAGCTGCCTCTCGATTTGGCCTTTCTGACAACATGCCTGAGTAGTGTTTGACGCGTAGATTCCGAAAATGAGGTTGCCGAGGCCATACGATGAGTTTCGAGCGAGGTATTGAGCATTGCATGAAGGCGACGGCCGCGAGACGCGAGGTGGCTGAGGCGTGTGGCGCGGGATCTTCATCCACGGACTAGCGGGTAACGGTAGATGATGAAACCTCTGCGAACAGGAGCTAAGTACAACTTATCAGCGCGCCTCGGAGGCCTAGGCTGCGATGAGCGACAGGTGAGTGCCACACATTCAATCCGTTTCCAAGATTGATTTGCCATCGCAACCAGATGCGTGGCGTCGGAGAAAGATCGCTCCGTTCAACCATGTAACTTAACCTTGTCGGACGGTTGGCGCTTAGTCTAGTACAACAGCGGCGCACACAGGCAGGACACCAATTAGTAGTGGCACTCCAACCGACCCGCTAGCGTGCAGTTACCTCAGTGTGCACCGCAGTCGGAGGCCTGTCACTACACACGCAGAAACGCCGTTGCGAAGAGACGTCATGTCCTCGAAGGATGAGAACGAGAAGTCGGTCGCCGCATCCGCACCCTGCCAAAAATGGAAGGTCTGTCAATGGTATTCTTGAACCCTGTCTGCGGTGATACTTGCTACCGGCGTCCACGCGGTAGGATCTTCGAGGTGCTCGTCTGACGGATGCGAGACGTCTGTCTGGTGCCATACACGAACAGCACAACTCTTTAACGCCTTCACGAATATCTCTGGCAGCGACAGCCTGAACGCAAGAACTCGGTGGCAAGCCTGGTGCTCGTGTAGACAGTGAGTTGCCTAGACATTCTACATCGTATTTTGTTCAGCTTATGCAGTATCGTGTCTCTATCCAGCTATTTACTAGCGATACCCAGAGGATTCGTATCTCTTTACAGATAGTATTGTGTGGTGCATAGACTTTTATGGCCACGGTCAGTGCCCCCTCCTCCCCGATCAACGGACCGTTCGGTCACAACTAGTTTGACACATAGCTCAAAGTCTAAAAGGGCATGCCATCCGACTCCGACTATGGCGCGTCAGTGGCGGGACGGTTCGAAGATTTACAACGCAGTGTATCATGATCTCGTTAAGCACCAATGAAACGGAACAGATGGATACTACTGTATCGAGGATCACGATACGATGCTCAAGAGGGAAGGTGGGAATGTTTACGCTACCTGTTCGAACTATCGACGCGGTCGTTGGCGACGATGATGTCTGATACCGGGGTCAAAGCAATGAATAGCACTCGAGCCTAGCCGGTCTATGAACCCGAATCGGAACCTGCGAACAATACCTGCCACTCCCAGCGGTTCCGGCTCCACCGCACGGTGAGAAAACGAAGGCGATGGACATTTGACCGTGTAACAGATGTCGCGTTTGTTCCCTTCTATTCGCGTCGCTAGCATCTTTTGCGATTGAACGGCACTTATTGTAAGTAGTCACTATCCAAAACACGCGCCCTGTATCGCTCGAGTACGCACTAATTCCGGAATATAAAATCAGTTCTCTGGCCAATTGGTATCGGCCTCGTCCCAGTCCAGATTGGCACAACAAGTACAATATAAGACTATCAGCACGCTGCCTGTTCGTAGTTCCTGCGCCACCGAGATCCCAGAGCACCGACACCCTCGCGCTGCGCTGCGCCGACAATAGGCAGTACCCGTTACCCTACTCTCGTGCTGAGTATCGAACATTGAGCCTCAGGCGGTGTCCGGGCCCTCCGACTGCGGCCCTGCTTTTCTTGGCAGCCTGTAGCATGCTCGTCCTCATACAATTACAGGATGTACTGTGAGGCGAATCATCATGCCGGCACATGAGGGCGATACGTGGTACTTGGCACACAACATGATGCAATGAATCAGGGACGAGACAATCCCCCAGCACCCCTCAGGAGCTTGAGTACTCGAGTTGAACGCCAGAACTTGAAGAAGCTTCCCCTCGGTGTAGCAAACACCCGCAGACATTGGAAGAGCAGAAGAGACCGTCGGAGTGTTTACGAGGCCGTCCGGTCCTGACCACCAACCCGAAGCTCCTCAGATCTACACCGTGAGGGGATCCCCAGAAACTGATACGATGCTCCGTCCCGAATTACACCAGCAGAAGCCTTATTGGACAGCGCGCCATCCCACGCAGCACAGCATACCATCGAGGAAGCGTGGAGTAGGTCAAATGATTGCGACGGTCATCTTGTCTTCGAGATACGGGGCATATACTCGAAAATCGAGGCATCGTAGTACGCTTGAATGAGACGGCCTAATCATGCGTAGGTTCGGCGGATCAGCGTACAGACACCCCTCTGCCTGTTGTCTTCACGCGTTTCATTCTGGAAGGCGCGCGACGAAGCGGCGAGTCAAGAATGGAAGGCGGGACTGCAGGGGGCGTGGCGGCGAATGGGGATTCGGGCCCGGAGCTAGAGAACTTCACGAAGTCGCATGGACGCTCTGAATATACTCACGGAGGAGCGCTTCTCGAGAGCATGGGAGAAACCGACCGGATCTGCGTGGAGGCGGTATGCTGTCCTGGCATGCATTACACAAGTATGAGCGCATGCACGAGCGAGAACGGGGGAAACGGGTGCCCGAGGCATTTCGTCGACTTATCTACACCCTGGCACCCCGAGGTCTCCGCACCGGTGTGAGCCATAACGCCTATCCTGCAATGACTTATCGCACGCAACAGCCCCGGAGGACTGCGCGCACGAATGTCGATCCCGCAGCAGTGAAAGCACCTGGCACTGAGAGTGATGAAAAGAGTAAAGACACGGTCATCTATGCAGATATGGGATCATCAAAGGCACTTACTAGTGCCATTCGAACTCAAAAAACGCCGCCTGCGTCATTGCTCTGGGCGTCACCTGGTTCGGACTGCAGGTAGGTCAAGAACGACCGTCCGTGACGTCTGCGGGACCGCCGCTAACAGACCACGAATGTTGCCACAGTTACCTACTTATTACGCACGTATGTACGCAATGAACCACCGCCGCCGCATCAACCAGCGAGCGTGTGAGTGCTCGTGCACAATTACGTGCCACACCAACCGCGAGGCCACACCCTAAGGCGTCGGACGCAAAGGAGCGAACTAGTTGGCTCACCTTCACAGGCGGTAGTAACCAGTTGATTACGCCTCCCGTTCAGCAGAACGTCCTTCCCCTCATAAGCCACATACCATCGAGCACTAGAGAGGTTTCTAAAAATAACATGGCGTCTAGCGGTGGGTTTGTCTAGAACATCACATCCAATCTGACAGAGAAATTGAACACGCACCGTGCTCTCTTCCATCCAGTCGTCTGATTCCAGTTGACCTTCCATCTAGGCTGACCAACCCCCAACAATACGCCAATATTACGCAAGCAGGCCCACTACAATCCCCGCGAGCGCAGCACCTCTCTTGCGAGGCCCTGAAGCAATTAAGTTGCTCCAAGGGTCATCAACCTGTTCCTGGAGCGAAGACAAGTAACAGAAACGTCAGCGCGAAATGGACCCTCGAACGCAACTGTGCGTTGGTTCCTCCCGACCTCTCGGAATTACAGTGGAAATACTGTTTACGGCCAACCGACGAGGGGACCGTCCAGCGGGCCGTTCGCCGGAGCGGACACCGGATTGACGAGATCTCGGAGATCGAGTGGTGGCGTAAGTCTGACCTTTGTGCCTGAGGCTAACATCGGTCTGCTTCGATCTCACTGGCAGCGGGAACATCCTCCAGGCATATCGGCCTGAGCAATGACAAGATGTAGCAGCCGACGATGAGTCGCATGCCCTCGACGCGTTGGTTCTGCATTGATCTCTTCGGCTGTGAACTCTGGTCGGAGCCATGCGCTGTGCTTAGTCCACGATGCAGATGTGATTGTTTATCGGTGAGACACTTACGGGGCTCTTCTGCGAAACAATCGTCTGAAATGCATGTCGACGACTCCACATGGCTGAGGGAATTGTGCGCGGCGGGAGGATCGCAAGGAACAGGCGTCATGGAGAGGAGGTGCCCCAGAAAGTCTGACAATGGGGCCTGGTCATGCGCATTGCCTCACCTTGATCGTCCTACACCCAGAGGCATGACCACGGTTACTTACCGGCGGGACCGAACAACAGCATCCGACCAAGGTCGATTCTCCTGACAATGTCAATCTGTGCAAAGGTACCAGTCAATCTTACTCCGACAGATGTTGAACACGCACCTGAGGCCCGACATATCGGCGTGGCTGTGTCCATATCCCGAGACCATGTAGGCTAAAGCATAAGCTCGAAAGCAATCGCGATAACGGGGGGACGATGATAGAGACACAGACATCAGGAAAGCCAACACACAGAGTACGACATTGCAGGAGTGCAGTAAAAGCGAATTAAAGTACTTTAAGACTTCACCCAGTACACCCCACCCTGCCTAAGCAATCGGGTCCCAAGACAGAAACACTAAATATAATGCGCACTACATGCCAGTAGGATAATGGTACTGCTGCTGGGGCGTGTGCGCTTGGGGCGAGGACGCGTTTTGCATCCCGACATCGTTCCGTTGCGGTTGTGGCTGCTGCTGCTGGAACTGGGGCAGCTGAGGTGCGAACCGAGCGAAGAAGTGGTCCCATTGGTCTGCGGAGTTCGCGATCAGTCAAAGTCAAGGATAGCAAAACGACCGCGGTCAATAACACTCACTCCACTCGAACATGCTGTTCGGGATACCCTCCATGAAGGCCGTATCCGCGATGGCGAACTGCTCGAGGGTGTTGGATGCCTGAGGCACATCCAACACATTCATGACCTGCACGTTCCCGGGTAACGACGGATCGTTCAGCACCGGGTTCACGTTCGAGTAGCTCCCGTCGCTCTGGGGGTACTGTACCATGGCGGCGTTCTCCTGCGTTTGCTCCTGGGGCTGTTGCGACGGGTCATGCGACTGTTGGTGCTGCTGTCGGCCCTGTCCCGAGCTCTCGGCTACCGACGCAGACGACCACGCCGGATACCCAGAGGAGGAGACGGACGAGACGGCACGGTCATTGCTTGGTCCAACGCTCGACACCGCAGGCGCAGGCGCCTCACCTTCAGTGGTATCTCCGCTAATGATCGTGCCCTCCGGCAAGTGTTCGTCGACCTCGCCCTCCTTTGGCTTCGTGTGTGCGACAAAGACACCTCCGCCCGGTCTTGACGGGTCCTTCTTGAAAATGAGCCCGCTCGCCAAGGGCGGCTTGCCCGTGACGCCGCCTGTCGGGTTCAACGCGGGTTGCGCGGCGTGGTCCTGCTGACCCTGCGTGGCTTCGTATAGGAGTGCGATGATCTCCGCATTCTGTATAAGTATGAACTTGTCAGCAAGCGGTGAATATATGAGCCTGTGACCATTCATGGACGGGCCTTTCGTCGTGCTGACATGTGGTCAGGCGAGAGAGACGCCTCCCATTTCCGTATACAATCCCGGAGCTTCTTCAGCTTCATTTGTGCCTCTGGGTCCCGACGCCTCGCCCATGTGTGATACTTCCGACACAATAATATGTGAATGTAAGAATACAACATTGAAGACGGATAGCATACCTGAACAAGCGCGCACGACGTCGCACAATAGGCGACCAGCAACCAAATATCGTACAGCCGCTCATGCGCGTCCAGCCAATCAATCACCTGGCCTGACAACTGCACCAATTCCGTCCACTTCTCGACGGTCAGAGCAAACTTGAGGTGCGCGGGGCACGCATACGATATACGCATGAAGACGCGCCAGAATAGAATATTCACGCAGACGTAGAACATGAAGAGCAGGCCTGTCAAGGCATTAGCGCCCCCGCTGACTTCTCACCCTGAAATCATGGGCTGGATTTACTCACCAGCGTCCCGAGGGGTGTCGGGCCCGTGAAAACGTAGGTCCTCGGGGAGCCTGGCCTTCCACGCGTCAATATCCGCTAGTAGCGCATGTAATTGTTCGTCCGTGGTGACGGTCAGACCAGCAGGACTAGAGCGATATAAGAATCGACCCGGTCGGAACACACAGACAATACGCACGTGTATATTGTTTTCATCACCCTGCCCAGCACGACGCTCAAGCGAACGAGCTCATCAAGGTACCTGTCGTTCGGGTCCCCAGATGACGGCAGGCGCGCATCACAGTCTTGGACGTCAATCATGTACGGATGCCCATAAGTTAGACTTATCCTGCATTGATCGGTCAGCGGTCACACATCGAAGCTGACGTCGGTGCACGAGAGAAGCTCACCATCGGTCGCTTATCACGCAAATGCCCCACAGTCGTCGCCGGAGCTCGATGTTTTGCCTCACCGACTCTGCGCGGTGGAAACCGAGGTCTTGTGCCTGCAGGTGGCGCGCATATAGTCAGTCTCTTGCCCACAGAGAGCCTGTTCGGAGCACGCACCATACGGATAGAGCATCCGAGACGAATCCACAGAGCGGAAAGGGCATTAGGTACGAACTGAGAGTGACAATCACCACACATCGCCAAGATCAGCAAGGCCTGCATGTTGACCGTCGACGCCGTGCTCATGACGTCCTCTGCCTTGATGAGGCTATTGACGGCATACCGTATCGACTCGTAAACATTCTGGGGCACGTCCCGACTGGCCCCCGCGACAAGGCACATGGAGTACATCAGCACTGGCGGCGGAGGACTGCTCGCGATGAATTCTTCCCGCGTCACGATGGGTAGCATAGGCGCAATTTCAGTGAAGTACGCGTTCACGAGCTTCTCGACGACGTCTCGCTCAATCCGCAGGTCGACTGGCTTCGGTAGCGCAAGCTGGAGCTCGCCCTGCTGAGGCTCATGCACGCGAATCACGCCCTCCCCACTGGAGCTCACGTCCCAAGAGTGGTGGTATCGCATGTCGAACGATTCATACGCGCGCGACGAAATCATCGCTTGCGAGTGCAGCATGTATGTCGCGGAAGTGGGGCCTATGAGCGGCATTAGAATACACAGCACAGAGGGTAGTGGCTAGCTACGCACCGAACACCCTGACATCCCCACTCTTCGCGTTGTCTGCTTGTGGCGATTGTGTACTCCGCTCGCCCTCCTTGTCCTTGTCTGCTGCCGCAGCCGCGGCCTCTTCCTCCAATTTCTTCTTCTTGAATCGCGTCTCGGTGATCGGAAGGAAGAACGTGCACTCGAAGCCGTACTGCTTGCAATGCTGGCATACCGGCGGCTCGCTGTCGGAAAGAACATCGCATCTGTGAAACGGATGAGGGCGTCAGCCCGCTCGAGAAGAAGGTAGAGGGTATGGAATAGATACAACATGGCAGGAAAGAGGACCAGCCGAGGAAGAACCAAGGGGGCGGCGGGGAGGACAACGCAACACCAACCTGATCTTGCGACTCCGGCAGCTGTCGCATGCGCGCTGGGTCTTGGTGCGCTTCTTGGTGTCGACAACGGAGGTCGAAGGGCCCTGGGTCGAAGACGAGCGCGCAATGTCACCACTGGAATCTGTTGTAAGACCTTGATTAGATGCCCTGGAATCTAAAGGACCATCGGATGACTTCCTTTTACGCTTAGTACCTGCGGTGGACGCGGACGGCGGGACGGGCGATGGGATGGCGGGGCTGCGCGCGCTGCTCTCGGCGTGACCGGACTGCGAGCCGCCATACATGTGCATCATACCCGAGGACGGGTAGGACGGGTATGAAGGGTAGCCATGCTGAGGGTATGAGGGATGATGGAGGGCGTAAGAATAATGGGTAACGTGGTTCGGCATGCCCGAGGGAAGGTGTGGGCTCTGGCCGTTGGCGGCGACGCGGCTGCCGTCGGCTGGTTGAAGGGCGAGGGCGAGGAAGGGTACGGATTGCCATTTACTGGGTAGGACGGGTTCATCACGTAT
>NW_025955205.1:0-58361 GCF_022376445.1 Fomitopsis serialis | reverse complement strand
TTTTTAAATGCTCAGCGCTGAAATTACCGTCCATAACGAATGACTGTGTGTATTTCCACCTTCCATGGTGAGTACGGTGATTATTAATACGCGACGTACTCACTGGTTGGCTTCCGGTCCCAGCCGTCCTTCAGATTGACACCGGGTCGCGGACACGCAACACATCCAATGCAAGATCCCCGGGACCTACGGGGCCCCGTCCGTGGCCATATCCATGCCATTTGCGATATTTGAGATTCCGCCACTGCCGACTGGTCCGCAAGAGCTCTCTGTATCGATCCTGGTGCAAGTGAGACAAATGACATGGGAGGTTCAGCGGAACGTCAGGAACACGGCCGGAAAGGCGTTGCTGGTAAGCCGTCGCAGTCGCTCGAAGTAGCTTTGAGCCGCAATGCCAGAAATCTTGTGGCCAACAAGAAGTCGTCAAGTACTCGGAAGGTGAAGGCGGTGCGGGGGGCGCACGGAGGCCGATAGAGTCCGAGCGCGAGAAGCTGCCGCGGTTTGCTGTCGGGCTTCGAGCACTGGCAGAACGTGACTCGAACATGGTGGACCCCTGTAACATCGACTACGGTAATTTTGTGACACAACCCTTCCCGCTAATCAGGGAGAAAAGCGGGCACGGTGCGCCTCCATGTCCGAGAAAGAGGCGGGCGCCAACATTGTACAATGAGCTTGTCTGAAAAATCCTTGATTGGAGTCAGAATCATTTCCGACCCCGTTATAAGTACATACCGCACTTCCAAGCACAGGCCCTTGCTGCCTCGAGGGCTCTGCGGGAAAGAGATCGCTTTCCACATCCTCCCACTCGGACGCCTCGTCAGGCTCCTGGACTTCGGGGTCAGCTGGCAACGGACCGTCTTCGGAAATCCAACGCTCCACCCGATGCAGGAAGTCTCGCTTATGCTCAGTGACGCAGCACCTGTACAAAAGCTCGGCTGGCCCATGCAGTCAATGCATCTCCAAGGACTCCATTCTGCGTTGCACTCGGCGCACCGCCGCCTCTCGCGTGGAGCTTCCAGATCAATAAGCCGTTCAAGGAAGTCCTCGCGATGCGGGAGCCATTCCCTCATAAAGTCCGCCTGCGTCTGCGAGAAATTAGCACATTATTTGTGTGTCTAACCCGTTATCACGGTAAACCCGGAGTGAGATTCGGCCGTTTGCAACGTTGGCCCGGAGGCCGACCGGAGCAAACACTCGGGCGTTGTAAGTTCCGGCCGGTGATCCTGGCGATGCTGCGAACGTTCCGGCCGGCGCTGAACAGATACAAGGGAGGTGTGGGTGTCCAGGATACATAGGTCTCCAGAGCCGTCTGCAGGCTCGGCCGTACAATGCGATTACTCATGTGAAAACGCGCCGGCCGGGAGTCAACACGACCGCTCCCAGCGCCCCGGCGTGTACCATCAATGCCATGCTACACGTGGCGGCCGTTGTCATGGGGGATTATGGAGACTACAGCTGAGACGTTCCGGCCGGCCATTCGCATAGCATGTATGACCTAGCCCGGGCTCGTCCTGACGGTCCGGCCGGGCTTCATATAGCTGGAGGGACCTTCCGGGGCTGGCTAGGCCTGCTCGGCCCGACGCTATAACGGTCCGGCCGGCCTCTCGTATGGCATGCAGGACCTTCCCGGGGCTGGCTAGGCCTGCTCGGCCCGACGTTATAACGGTCCGGCCGGCTCTCGTATGGCATGAGGACCTTCCCGGGCTGGCTAGCTGCTCGGCCCGACGTTATAACGGTCCGGCCGGCCTCTCGTATGGCATGTAGGGACCTTCCCGGGGCTGGCTAGGCCTGCTCGGCCCGACGTTATAACGGTCCGGCCGGCCTCTCGTATGGCATGCAGGACCTTCCCGGGGCTGGCTAGGCTGCTCGGCCCGACGTTATAACGGTCCGGCCGGCCTCTGTATGGCATGCAGGACCTTCCCGGGGCTGGCTAGGCATGCTCGGCCCGACGTTATAACGGTCCGGCCGGCCTCTCGTATAGCATGCTGGCTTGTCTCGCCATTCATACTCTGGGCTTATAATGAATTTCTTTGGGCGGTCGCGTGAGTGTCACCACAGACCAGGGTAGCATTCAACAGCATCGTATCTAACTACTACATGCATTGCGACTATGTCCGTTATCCCGAACGACTCCGCGCCTGATAGTACTCCGTCACCCAGTCAACAGCGCGGTGGTTTCGAGTGTTCGCTGCTTGAAGTGCAGTCAGTGCGTCAATGCGAGCCATGATGATGGCCTTCTCCGCTTGTAGTTCGGCCACCTTGTCGGTGTGGCACCGGTAAACGCTGGGCCGGGAACTGAGTACCGAAATGTTAGTAAATCAAGTAATCGCACACTGGAAACACGACAGTACAGTTTGGCGGCCAGTCCACATCGGGGTGACTGTCTGCCTCCCACAAGTGATTTGCGGGATCGTGACGATCAGTCATTGTCACCGAAAACGTGAAAAACGGGTCTTCTTCCCTGCCAAGCAGCATGGTCTCGTCGTGTACTCGGTATGCTATAAACATGGTCGCATCAGACCTGACACTCGGCTGTCATAAAGTCCGGATGCACGCCCAAGCCTACACCGCTAACCGGGCTTGCATATGGCATTCGGTTGAAGCACGCCCCGGACGATGGGTGCAGTGCCGAAGACCAGGCTGCGAAGAGCTGTGTACAAAGGTCACTCACCGTCTTCAGTGCTGTTCTCCATGCCTTGCGTAATTTCTGAAGCCTGGGAACGACTACAATGAGCATAAGTCGCGAAATATCCCATGAACACGTACCGAGGCCTCGCCCTCATTGTCTTCGAAAATGGTCGGATCCGGAGCCCCGCCAGACTCGTTCGCACCGTGACGAGACACCGGTTTCTTTTGAACCGGGGCATGAGCTTGGACGCGGGGCCTTGATGTGTGCCCCAAGTTGACCGATTGCGCCGCTGGACTGACGGGCTTAGCGGGTTTGTCCTGACCCACCGCGGCGGGGCCAATCACGTCGGGCCGAGCAACCTTCAGAGCGCGAGGGCGTGGGCGAGGGTTTGTAGAGGCGGGGACGTGGGGCGGGCTCATCTGGGTGGCACCGGCTTTCAGGGATTTGTTCCCTTCGTCCACCATCTCCACGTCAGAATCCGCACTTGTGCTCTGCGTCGCCGGCTTTGTGTGGCCGACAATGAGGACGTCGGAGTCACTACTTGCTTCCCCCCCCTTGACGTTCGGTCCCACTTGCTTTCCCGTGAGAGGCAGCTGTCGAGACAACGCGGAGTAACCCGTAGGCATCGATACCTCGGTGAGGCTCTGATGCAACGCCTTGTGAGTGTAAAGCAACCAGCCCAGCTCCAATGACTTACCGCAGGTTTGCGCTTGAAAGGGATGCCCCATCGTCCGAGCCTGATTGGGCCCCCGGCAGCGACTTGCGCCGGAGGTGGATTCGCCTAGAAGGTGTGGCATCGCAGTAAGCACGAAAACAATGGAAGACAAGATAATGAACAAGGTAACGTGGAGAAGACTTACCTGCATTCCCGGATCTCGGCTTTGTTCTCCTCGGATAGCCTGCGCGCCGTTCGCAACCCCCTTGTCCGCGTCCGCCGGGAGAACCTGTGTGGTGGTTCGCTGGTTTATTGGGTGAATTAGCGTGACGAATTTGGCAAAGTACTGTACTACCCGCACTCACCGAGATTTTGACACGCTTCTCGGGGCCTGCGATGATTCCCGCCATCCACGGATCCGTCTCGCGCCGGGCAGAGTGAGATTGGCCCTGCATACACGTCGGTCAGTGTTAGAGTAAATGATCCAATATACGTACATTGTCGGGCGGGGCATGCGAGCCCTTGCGCTTCATCGGGACATTGAACCCTCCCGGCCGCACACGGTAGGTTGGCGCCTTCATATCCCCGGCTGCTGTGGCCGGAGTTTGCTTATCCGCATTGGCCGTTGTCTGTGTCGCCCGCTAAGACGACCTGTTGTTAGTGTAATACCGAATTTCGAGCTGAACGTCCACGTACCTGAGATTCAGCAGCCGCAGCATCCTTAGCCGTATGCCCCAACGTCACATCGGCCCGAATGCGAGCACTGCTCGAATCTTCCTCTGCTGCTGCGGGTCGAGCGGAAGAACCTATCCGGGGTAGTCAGCAATAGAACACAGAGGGTGGAATACACCGTACCTTGCGTAGACATCTTGGATGATGGAAGGCAACAACAACGCGACGCGCCATCACAATGTTCATGTTCGGTTAATTTTCCCGCGGCCCGCCGTGTGCACGTGACCGTCGGTGTTGATCTTCACGATCGGTGTGGCTTCGGCTCGCTTGTCTCTTGCTTTCATCACCCCGCGTCCACTGTCTGTTGCCGCGCCGTCCTCGCATCCTCATCCACTCTGCTTCGCTTTTGCTCTCGCCCAAAATGTCGACCGACGCTGCCACCGCCACCGCCCCACCATCCGCCAACCCCGAGCCTCCGCGCACGGCAAAGTCGCCGGCGGAAATCGCCGTGTATCTGGAGGAGGCAAACAGACGTCTCGTAACGTTGCTGGGGGGGCGCATGGTTCGTCCGGACGAGGAGGAGAAGCTGTTGGAGGAGATAGTGAGTGTTGCATACTCGCTGTGTATTTCCCGCGTTGTTGACCCTGGACTCTGCAGCTCGATCCTCTCGTGGACCTCCTGGTAAGTGACATGTCTTGCCCATGACACAAGCCATGCTGAGAGAGTGGAACAGCGTGACGCAATGGAGGAGATCACCCTGTGCTGGTCGGAGGACAAGCCTCTCGAGCTGCTTCCACTTGTCCCGCTGATGCTGCTCTCGGCCATCCTCGAGATCAACCTTGTCGACTCCGAGGGAGTCCCGGTGAGGCTGTCTCGGATTTCCCCCCTCGATGACAGGCTCCCGGATTGCGAGTGGTACAACCCGCTCGCCCCGCCCGGCTTGTATTCCGCCGCCAGCCACGGCAACGCAGCCGCGGGACCATCCCGCCCAAGCCACGCCGTACGCTTCCGGGACCTTGCGGAAGACGACTCAAATGGTGAGGAGGAGGCTCCGGTGCATGAGGACGAGATGGAGATCGACGAGGACGAGCCGAGGGAATCGCGGGCCGTGGTGAAGAAGAGCAGCTCGGGGAGAAAGAGGTCGGCTGCGTCGAAGAAGCGTAAACGCGCTGCAACTCCGCCCAGGTCGGCAAAAGGTAAACGGCGCGCACGCCCGGACGACGATGACTCCGTGGATGAGCAGGAGGCGGAGGAGCAGGACGAGGTGGAGGAGGAGGAGGAGGAGGAGGAGGAGGAAATCCAAGCCAAGTCGAAGGGAAAAGGTGAGTATCTGAGCTTCGGTCGCGAGGGCATTGGTAACAGACGGGGCGTTAGGGAAAGCGGGGCAGAAAGGGATCCTCAAGCGGAACACGCGCGACGCAACGGTGGATGCGAAGGCCGCGAAGGCCGCAAAGGCGCGAAGAAGGATCGTGCCGCCTGGCAAATGGACTACAACGCGGAAGGGGAAACTCGGAAGGAGGTTGACAAGGACCTGAGGGTACGTTCCGCCTATCTAACCTGATTTTTCCACACTCACATCCTCTGCAGAACCCTCCTTGCACGGCCTGCAAGGGGTTCCCGTGCTACATTTCGGTACCCGAGGTGTCAGCACTCCGTAAGGACGGCAAGCCGAAGAAAAGGAAGGTCCCGGCGTGCGATTTCTGCCACGTCAAGAAGACACGGTGCGTAGATATTGACACTGAGGGCACCTTCAAGCCACAGAAGAGCAGCCGGGCGACATCGTCGAAGAAATCGCCAGGCTCTGGCTCTCGAGCTAGCAGTGTGGTGTCGGACCTGTCGCAGAGTGTGCCGAGGGTCCCCAAGCACGGGCGCCGGCTCGGACGACGAAAGCGACACCGGCTCGGTCGCCACAACAGGCTCGCGGCGAAGCACTCGTCGCAGCAATACGCCTTCGCGGCGACCAATGCCCGTCACGAAGCAGCCGCGAAGCGAGGACGGAGTGCTGCACCATCGAAAGGAAAGGGGAGGGCCGACCGCGGCGAGGAATCATCCAAGGCGGATGCCGGCCGAGAGCCCCCACGGAAGCGGGCGAAGACTGCACAGGACCCGCCGCCCGACCCGACAGATATCAGTAAGTGAAAGGTACCCATGTCTCTGGTACTGCCCACTAATGTCGTAGGGCGTATGTATCCAGTGGTTCCGGGCGGGGATGGCGGCTCTCTCGGCGCTCCCGTGGTCGTCTTACAACGTCAGGCCGAGCTCGCCGCGAACACTGAGCTACGTATCCGCGAGCTCGAAGGTAACGTCTGGCGGCTCAACGAGCAGGTGGCTGCCCTGGAGGCGATGAACAACGCACTGCTGGAGCACCAGCGGTTGCTTGGTAAGTCGCACCATGCCCCTCGCTTTCTCGGGCTAACATGTCCTTCAGGTCTTACATTCTTGGGCGGGGGCAATCAGGCGGCGTACATCGAAGCCCTGCGCGACATGGTGGACGGCGGGAACGAAGGGCCCCTGCGGAGATGAACAGTCCTGGGCGACGGTCGATGTCCCAGTCACCACCACCCGCACCGGAAGCCATTGGGCCGGCGCTGGGAACAGGTCAGGCTCGGGGGGAGGATGTGGAAGACCAGCCGGCCGTCGCTATTGGTCCGGCCCGCCCTCCACCAGTCCCCATGCAAGCATCGCCGCCCAGTGCGCGCGCTACAGTGAGTTCTTTTACGATGTCACCTTTATGTCCGAGCGGCACATTAACGCTGTAACCTAGCCGGCCCCGGCGCAAGCCACATCCGAGGCTCCGGTGCCCGGCCCGTCGACGCAGGGACCCCCGGCGGTTCCCGCTCTGCCACCCCGCCTCCTATGGGCAAGTCGCGAGTTTGGCACAGGCGCGGGCGGACTGGGTAGCTTCATGCCGAGGCCCCTGTTCAGTCAAGTGCCCCAGATGCTGGCGGCCGCCGCGAACGCACCTCCCCTCCGCCGTCGGTCGACACCGCGCTGCCAATGCCGACAACCGCGACGGGCACCCCGCATGAGGTGGCCGTCCCGCACTCCCGGCCCCGTCAGGCTCGAACTCCGGCGGCCAGTCTGCACCCGACCCCGATGCAGCCCAGCAGGCTCCGGGACGCCACCGGTCGTGCCGTCGAAACCAACCAGCCGGTCCTCTGCCGTCCCGGGGATTCCTCCAGCATGCCAGGCGTGCCACCTCAGCCGGCTGAAGCACCCCACCTCTGCCCCCTGTCCCAACCGACAATACTGGGACTGAGCAGTCGACCGGGGCCCCTCAGTCTGGAGACAATGAACCGCCCGTGCTGGGCTCGCCGAAGGACACGAGCGGTGCTAATGGCTTGGAGTGAGAGATGCCAGGGGTCGTAGTATGATAGAGTCCTCGCAATGTACCTGTAACGTACGCTCGAATATCTGTACAATGTATCTTGTGGCCAGGAAATAAACAGTAGCTCGCAGTTCCTAGACTGAAGCGAGCACCGAGCTTGACCGCCCACCAACACTCAACCAACTCTCGGCCCGAGAATCTCACGAACTCTCGGCCCGAGAATCTCAACGAACTCTCGGCCCGAGAATCTCACCGAACTCTCGGCCCGAGAATCTCACCAAATCCTCGCCCCGAGAATCTCACAGAACTCTCGCCCGAGAATATCACCAAATCTTCGCCCCGAGAATCTCACCAATCATCGCCCCGAGAATCTCACCGAACTCTCGCCCCGAGAATCTCACCAAATGCTCGCCCGAGAAGGTCACCGAACTCTCGGCCCGAGAATCTCACCGAGCTCTCGGCCCGAGAATCTCACCAAATCCTCGGCCCGAGAATCTCACCGAACTCTCGGCCCGAGCAACTCATTCAACTCTCGGCCCGAGCATATCCTCAAACACTCGGCCCGAGAGGTCCATGTTAGGAGGTGGGACAGACAGCATCGCGGGCATTTCATTGCAATTGAGTGTGTACAAACGTGACATCCGGACAAATCTCTAACGCCGGCGAGTGGACGATCTGGTCGCCTTCGTGCTCTTTGCCGACCGCTTTCCCGGCGCCGGCGATGCAGACACGTTCGGCTTGACCCGTTTTGCCCGGGCACCGATGGCGGATGATTTCTCGGGCTCTCCATCCGCCTTCCGCTTTTTCTGCGTGCGGTATGCCATGTCCGACCATAGGTCCGCGATCTCGGTGCAATGTTCCCCCAATTCCTCGACAAAGCGGTAAGTCAGTTGGGATTCGTGCACGTACTGCGGAATTTCTGCCTCCTCGTCACTCCGGTGCTCGGTTTTCTTCTCGACGTCCTTCACAACCATTGCAATGGCCAGTGTGACCAGGAGGCCGTCTTCCCGGCCCATCGGAGTGTCGGTGAGGCTTGTGCGGATTCTGGTGAGCCAGGAGCGGAACTGGGTGAGAACACCCTTGTCCCTATGGATATCCGGAGTGCACCTTGCACGGCGGTACTTCCAACTGGCCCAATCCCACTTCGTCTTGGATTGCCATGCTCCGGTCTCCGGCTGGTCGCTGCTCGTCAACACCACGCAGCCCAGGCTTCAAATGATACACCCACCAGGTGGTGCAGATTGTCTACGAGCTTCATAACGCCGTCGTCCACGGTTAGCTGCTTGATCCACTGCCGCCTTTCGTCCCAAGTGTTGCCGGCGACGGCCGGGCTGTCCTCGTGTGGCTGTGGTCCAGGACGACCCGTGCGCACGGCCGGCACGTCCTTTGTCTTCTTCGGCTTGACTACAAATGGAAGGATGTTAGATGTGGCACATGCGACACTGACCGTTACTTACCCGGCGTCGGCAGAATGACCACCTCGTTGTCGTCGTCGGCATCGGATTCGGCCGGAGCCTTCTCTTCCGACTGGGCCCAGCTTCCGGTTTTGCGTCAGGCTGCTTGGCGACCTTGTCGGTTGCTGATCAGTGGTGGTACGATACCTTGGTTTGGGCTTGACGGGCTTCCGGCTGACAGAGGGCTCGGGGGCAGGCTCGGGCCGGTCACTGGTGGGCTTGACACCCGCTTTGCCGCCCGGGACTTGCTCGCTGCCGGCTTTGAGGTCGTGTTGCCCGCTTCGTCAACGACCTTGCCGCCCGCTGCAACTGCTGCGGGCTTCTTGAGTCTGCCCGACTGACCTGCCGTGACCGAGCTGTCATTTCCGGATGCCCGACGAGTGGGCTCGGGCTTCGACGGCGCAGTACGTGGAACGATACCCTTCCCTTTGTCCTTTCGGGCTGGCGGGGTGTGTCCTCATCCGGCGACGCGGGAACCACTTCCTTTTTCTTTCCCTTGTCCTTGCGCTTCGGGGACAGTTTCACCGGCTGCTCCTCCTCATCTGTACTGAAGTCAGCTTTGAACACCTCGCCGAAGTCCTCCTCTCCATCGGTCTCCACCGCAGATTCCTCATCGCTGGCGACGTCGGCGGGAGACCGCCGGCGACGTGGGCGAGACGGTCCGGGAGTGGCTTGCCGAGGCTTGGGGCGTGGGCGCCTTGCCGGAGGTTTAGGCCTCAGCTCCTGTGGGACGACGATCTCCATCTTGGAGTTCTTCCACGCCCTGAATCGCAGCACGGGACCCTGTGGGTGCTCGTTTTGCCTTTCGCGCCAGTGGGTGAGGATGGCGTCAAGGTCCCCGGTGCGCATCTTGTTCGGGTCACTCAGGACGCTGCCGGCAGGGAGGTACTCGGGATCTATGAAGGAGTCGGACAATTCGGACAGCGATTGCCAGGGCACTTTGACTGTTGATCGTCCGGTGAAATTAACTGTGGATGCAATGGCAATCATGGAATGCGTGTCAATACCGGACGCAAACAGAATCGGTTAGGATCCCGGACACACGCACCATATGTCTTCCGAACAAAGGTCGCCAGAAATTGCCTCTTGAGCTTCGTCTTCTTGAAGCAGTCGTGGTCGGGCTCCGGCATCAGTGGGTACCCATCCTCATCCTCCTCCCAGTCCATATTCTCGATCAGAGATGCTGGGCCGTGATCGGCTTCGTCTTCAAATCCATGCGCATCTGGTCGCTCATGATTCAAGCCTCGTACGCGTCGCCCAAGCATTTCACATACCGAAGGCGATGTCAATGTACTTCTTCCACATCCCATACATCAGACCGGTTTTGAACTGGGCTCGCTCGCAGTGAACTTCGGCACCTTAGGGGCGCCTTCCTCAACAAACATCTCGTCGTTGAAGTCGAACCTGGTTTGATCTTTTAATAACTACACCAATGTGTTAAGGTCGGCACACGTACTCCAACACACCACTGGCCCCGTTATCCATCGGGATCCCCAACAGCAGGAAGCACCTCGCGCCGCACTTCCTCCACATGATCTTCATGAAGTCCCTGATCATGTTGGCACCATGCCTTTCTAGCTGCTTCCGTTGAAGGTCCGCTGGCCAGACCTGGGTGTTCCAATCGGAGGCTACCTGCATGTACTCGGCCTGGTCCTCCGGCGACAGATTGTCGCACAGTTCCTTCAATGCGGTTTGGTAGATGCCCGGGATCCGGCGACTCGCCATTCCCTTGTCTTCTTTCTCCTCCCTTTCCTCGCCCTCGTCGTCATCCTCCTCCTCATCCGACCCATCCTTCCCCCGCTCCCGACCAATCCTAGACATGATCTCCCCGAGCTCATCTTCCCGGTCCCGCGCGGCCACCGTCCTCCACGTTATGTCCTTGCCGAGCTTGAACATCTCCTTCTTCACCTGTTCCTTTGATGCTCTTCGGTTGGAGTACCATTTCTCGACGCGCTGCCGGAGGTCATCCCTAACTGTCACATCAAGTATGTAGAATGTGTACCTTTCGTAGAGCTGCATCGAACTGAATCCCCCTCCGCGTTTGGAGCCGTTCAATGCTGTTCTCGACGAGCTCCTGACGCCGCTGTAGATCCTCGGTAGCCTGCTGATAGTCCTCCAGATTGCTGTTGAGGATCACGAGGTCCTGTTCATTCCAGGTGACTTTCCCCATTGCGAGTGCGGTGACGAGGTCAGGGTGCAGCGTAAGCAAGCTGTGATTTCTTGACGAAGATGTTGACGGCAAGAGTTTGGTAGCCTCGGGGTGACCGATTCGGTGACACCCCCACCTTGTTCGCCACAACCCTTGGACTCTGAGCTTACATAACCAGCTGTACTCGGGTTCACCAAAATACTACCTTCAGTCATAACATTGCATTGATTTCATTATTTCCTAATCACCACATTCTGTTGTCTTGGCTCCCCGGCCGCGCAGAATGGGTGCGTGCCGGCCGGAGCATCACGGACGAACCCACATTGGATTCCAGCGAGTCACCAAGGTGTGACTTGTTAGCTCTCCAGTTCCATGGTACTCGCCGCATCGCAGATCCCGCTCGCCGCCGGGTCCGGTCACTGACTCCGTTACCAGGTTAAGACAAGGCCCATCACCGGCCGTCCCGACCGGGAAGCCAGGGCAGGCTGAAACCGATCTGGCTCCAACATAGCATCCAGGAAATGCTTCTGGCACTCGTCTAACTGGATGAAACGCAGCGCACCGGACACGTGACCCGGCAGGCGGGCCGGACCGTTGTGATCGACATCTTGCCGGCCGCATCATTATATACGCAACTGACTAATGTCCGGCCGGGCCATTACGCGCCCATTCTCATGAGAACCATCATGGAATCCTAAATGCTGTCTGATTACGACGAACTGCAACATTAGCGACTCCACGTCGGTGATCCCGGCCCGGCCGCACCATACCCGGAACACGTGCGGCCGGCCCGCTGCATACTGCTGCACTAGTGCAATCGCAATGGTTGCAGGAGTTTTGACGTCAGCAATGGCAATACAGAGCTGAACTCTGCCGTCGTCAAACTGCTGAGCTGTTGATTGCTCTGGTAACACCATGGGTCGACTGCGGCCAACGGCAACCTCTCCTGCAGTGGTAGAACTCACACTGACGAAAGAAGGACTGCAAGGGGAGTGAGGTCACGGCTTGTCGAGGTGCAGAATAGCGGGTTGCAGACTCCGCCGGCTACACCCCATCGAACCGCTCGGTCGACAACAAGACAGTCCAGCTGGACGCCACCAACCGATGATGTTGCCAACACGACTTTCTGCGAGTTCCCCACAGTTCGACAGAGTGCCCCGCAGGTATACCAAGTGCCCATGTTGTATCGTAGACAGAGCCTCACCAATTCAATCAGACACAACCTGAGATGCTTAGAGAGTGGATTCCCCTCCAGCACAACTACCTCCGATCGTTGTACGCCCACTACAAGCCTCCCGCGCTCAGTGCCGAGGGGAGCTATATGTGCTCGAGCTGCAACAGTGGCGGCGGGGTATGGAAGTGCATGTCGTGCATTGGTTATCCAATCTTCTGCCCGACCTGCTGTCTCGCCGAGCACCGGCGAACACCATTCCACCGGGTTGAGCAGTGGAACCTCGGAGGATACTGGGAGCCCTCATGGCTCCGTCAAGTTGGAGTTCAATACTCTCGGCCACCGGGGCAGAGAATGCCCCCAGCCGGCGGTTGTCGTGGAGGATGACGAGGAAGTGGAGATGGACCGGGCGACCGATCGCGCGGCCGACGATGATGGCGACGTACCAGGGACCCTCTTCACCACGCCGACTCACCTCCGCGACCCCCGCCTGCAATGATGACTATTGTTGACACCACCGGGGTGCATTTCCTCCCGGTGACGTGGTGCGGCTGTCCCGACGCCGGTGACCATACATCGCAGCTTCTCGATGCCGGGTTGTATCCGGCGAGCCAGCGGAAGGCTCGTACATGCTTCACCTTTGGGGCACTTGACGGTTTCCTGCTGGACAATCTGGAGTGTAAGACTACCGCCATGAATTACTACGCACGGATTCGACGGGCCACTAATCCGGCGTTTCCCCATGAAGTACCGGTGAGTGAGCGTGCAGAATACCAGCACACCACATGATTGAAATGGAAGTAGGATCGATACCTTGAGTTGCTTAGAGTGAGCCGCGAATGGGCGTTGCTCCAGGCGAAGAAACAGTTTGGATACGGGCCACAGTGGCGAGAGGCCCCGGGCAACGGAGACCTTGCTCACTTTTGCCCGGCATGTCCGCAGCCCGGAGTGAACATACCCGAGGACTGGGAGGTGGATGATAGGAAGTAAGTAGTTACTCTGTTCGCCGGTATACGCCAGCTGAACTGTTCTGGAGGTACCTATATGCCCGAGGATATGTCATGGATGGGAACTTCCACGCCGAGCAAATGAAAATGCGCAAGCCCGAGAACGACGTACCGTTGATGCCGGGGAAAATGTTCATGGTTCATCCCGGCCCATACGAGGAGCACCTGAGAGTAGCGAAGGACGTGAAGATGGTGAGGGTGTATACAGCCGGCATACGAACGTGTGGCTAACACGTCCACAGCACTCAAGCTGCAACGACCACAAGGCGGTCTCCCAGGCCAACGCCGACCGGCATAAGCTCGCTGTCACCGGGATCGGCGCAACATCTTGTTTGAGGCACGGGTGCTTCCTTCCGCACTCGGTAGTGAACTATCAGAAGGGTGAACGTCAGATGAACATGGACTACTCTCTGTCCAATGCTCTCGGCTACCGCTCGAGAGGCATTGGGCACGTCTATGTATCATACGACATCATGTGCCAGTACCACGTCCATCTCAATGACCGGTTTGACGACAATCCTTACCTTCAAATGCCGGGGGGCCTCGTCCTATACAAGTGCATTGGCCTCTTTCACATTCACGGTCACAAGGCGGAGTGCGAGCTCCGGCACTCTCTCACCTTCACCGAGGGGGCCGGGGAAGCTGACGGCGAGATCATCGAAACCCAATGGTCGGGGATCAATCCCGTGTCGGGTAGTACCCGCTCAATGTCAACATCCCACCGGCAGGAAACCCTCGACCGGCACATGAACAATTGGAATTGGAAGAAGATGATCACCATGGGTATGGTCTACCTGATTGTGGCATCACACATTGGGCTGACGGAGGACAGTGGCTTCGCTGAGAAGAAAAATCAAAGCCAATCGGCCACTGCTGGCCGACATGAAGGCCGACCTCACCGCAAAGGAGGCCAGTGTCGATGCCGAGATTTTGGGAGAGTGGAGGAGGGAACTCAGGATAGTACAACAACGAAGGCTGCGGGATGTGAAGGTAATGGACAGGTATCAAGCGAAGAAACAAATTAGTTAGTACACTCTACTCTCCATGCCGAGCTCAAGGCTGATTTGGTGACAGTGCCTTCGCGGCTCGAACTTCAGATTAAGCTGGCAGAAGAAGAGGGTGACGGCGGGGACCGCGTTGGCACAGCAGACTGGATTGCCGACGGCCTTAAGCTTGAAGAGCAACAGTCAGTGCTTTGACCGCCTTTTCCGGGTTACTTCTGACACCCCGCAGACTCGCAATCCAGAAAGACATAAAGCAAATGGGGGCCACTGTGACGGGGGCTCAAGAGTTAAAGCTGGCCAAACGCAGGAAGCCTCTCGAGAGTCAGATCCGGCGGTTCCACCGGCGAGCGGCTGCAATTCACCGAAGGCATGACTGGGGTGTGGCAGAGGAGGAAGCAGTGGATGACGACTCGGCTGCGGAGTGGGAAGACGATCCCAACGATCCCCCAGCACATGCCAACAATCCATGGTCCATCTTTCCCAGTAAACCGCCCGCACCATACCCAGTGAAGGCGGCGGAACATACGAAACTCGGGCTACCTTCGAATTTCACGCGGAATGCTCTTACCGCCAATGGATTGCAACGGTTGGCCGCGCACGAGCTCACTCTGCGGCGCGGACAAGCAAATGATGCCTTGCAGCAGCTTCGGATTCTCATCGGCAAGAAGTCGTTTGAGTTCCAGACAACCATTCGGCACGGGAGGAAAGATGGCAACAAGAAGCGCACCCGATCCTTTACCAAGTTGGGTAAACTCGACCGAGCTGTACAGCTTCAAGCCGCAATCTATCGCCGTGCCCGAGCGGCCATGCAAGTGCTCGGCCTGTCTGCAGAGGATCAAGCTAAATATCAGCAGCTCACCCCAGACGATCTAAAGACAGTAACCGCCATTGCTGAGCCCAACAAGGCCGGCCAACGGCACAAGTCCCCCTCGTGGATATGGAATGTTAACGTCGGTGGGGACATACGGAGCAATGACGAGTTGGGGATCAGTACGTGAGACGGCGGTGGGACATTGAATAACTCGCTGACGTCGCGCATAGTTCACAGGGTACAGTGGTTCCATGCCCGTTCAAAGGTCGACAGATTGGAGGAAGAAGCCGCCATATTGCGCAGGGAGCTTGACTCCGTGTGCCGATACTTTGATCATGAAGCATGCCGGTGGCGGGAACTAGCGACCACTAACTCCGATACCGAGTACCCAGGATTTTCCCAGCACTGCCGAGCACAAGGCGCACTGTTTGATCGCCTGCGTGAAGATGCGAAGGTGGCATGGCGGGATCTGTACCTGGAGCCAAATGTCGTGATGTAGTGGTAGTATAGAAATTCACTTTGTGATCGTACCACCTACCCGGCTACACAGTTTACATATTCCGAGGGTTGTGACGAGCTGTCTGGCCCCATGGTCCCAGCTCCGAGTCCGAATGCCTGCCCGAAGTCCCGGCCCGAGAGTGTGACCAAACACTCGGCCCGCGGACCAGTCCGCACTCCCGGCCCGAGAATATGACCAAATACTCGGCCGGCGCACCAGTCGAGACTCCCGGCCCGAGAATATGACCAAACATTCGGCCCGCGCACCAGTCCAAAAACTCGGCCCGAGAATGTGACCAAACTCTCGGCCCGCGCACCAGTCCAAACTCTCGGCGCGAGGTATCAGGCATGCTCTTAGCCCGAGAAATGTTGAGAACTCAAGGCCTCAGTTGTGTGCCCAACTCTCGGCCCGAGCACTTCCCAAACCCTCGGTCCGAGCACTCTTTCAAAAGCTCGGGCCGAGCGACCAGGCAAATACTCGGCCCGGGTTAGGTGAACGAGGTGTTGGCCGGAATGTCGTATGCCTGTATACATAGTGCCCGCGTGGGCTTGGCAGAAGAAAGTTGTATCTTAGAGGGACTGTCGGTGCTCTGGTAATTCATACGAGGACATGAAATGTACTTTTGCCCGGGATGGCATCCTGCAATGTCGCATGCCAAGTAATGGGAGTTCGGTGATCATCCTGGCTCATTTGGAGCAATTGAAAGCACGACAGCAGGAATACATGTGTAAGCATTTGGAACCAAGGGCTCAATCCATCAACATTCCATCCCGCGCCTCCACCACATCAAACAGCAACATAATCCTTTCCAGCCTGGCATCAATCCCGGAAATGTCAAGGGACATTTCGCTGCTCTCGTACGTCACCGACATGACGACATCAGGAAACCCCCCCTGCGCGAATGTGGCGCGAATCGGCGCCAAATCGGTCCGACGCGACCTCTCGTGTAAACGGCTTCCAAACCGGCGCGAACACTTCTCAAACGTCACCAAAATGCCCGCAGCGAGTATTTGTCAAATCCACACTCAGTATGATTACGCAAGTCACAGTGGATGTTCACTCGCACCAGGCTGTAGTCTCAGGTCTCCGAAATACTGTGTAATATTAATAGAATAGGGGACTCCGAGTCGGCGGGGCAGCATATAACGTTCGAGCACAAAAGTATGTATACATGAGTGTTTTTCAATAGGTAACACATGGCGAAGACGGCCAAGCAAACGACAATACGAACCGTGGCGCTGCAAACGGACAACGAGTGGCGGTGCCGCCAGTGCATCCTTGGAAGATGAGCATGATCCGGCGATGCAGGAGAGACCGGGCTCCGTCAAGACGATGTCGGCAGTGCCACGGGCAGGCCCCGTCGGCAGTAGCGCCCTCGATGGCGATACTGATATCCGCACGCACAGGCATCACTACTCATAAGCACCAAGTGAGTGAGACCCTGACGACGTTTGACAATCTCGTACCTGTCCTTGCGGAAGACATCGGGAAAGCCGGCGGCGCCGAGAGCCATATCATCGAGCAACGCGTCCATGCCACCAGCTTGGGGACCATGCTGAGGACATGTGGACGCTGGAGCCGAGACGATGGCGGGTCTCCTTCAAGTTCGCCATGGCGGGCTGGTCACTGGTGACTGGCGCCTTGACCTTGATGCCGAGAGTCATGGCATCGTCGAGCGTCGGCTTGGGGGTCGAGGGCGCGGGCGAGAGGGACGGCGAGTACACGGGCGAGACAATGGGCGAGCGAGGCGGCGGGCGAGCGAGGCGGCGGGCAGACAACAGGAGTACGAGGTGGTGGGCGAGAGGTATCCCTTGTGCAGACGACGAACTGGCGAAGGCATCGATCAGCAAAGACGAGTGACATAAGAGCGAATGAGACGCACTACCGTAGCCAGGGCCATCTTCGCATTCTGCTCCGTAGGCTCACGAACCGCTCCCTAGCACTATCTTGCGCCCTGCCCCTCCTCCGTCCGTGCCTGCACGCCGAGAAGAGTGTGGCGCGATCTTTGAAACGGACTTCTCGACGACGCTCGAGCTTGGTCTTGCTGGACGAGGAGGCGGAAGGAGCGAGACCAGGGCTCGGCGGCGCGGTCTGTGTGGGTCGAGCACGCAGGGATATGACACGTGGAATACGCGCGTGCTAGCTAAGCAGAGTGTCGGGGAGGAGCAGACGGCAACGGAAGACGCATTGATGTGTGTCCCGTCCATAGGCAGTCACATCGAGCGTTGTGGCTATCAATTAGTTCACAAGCCCTTGGTGGAACTCGGCATATTGACGTACTTTCTGATAGCGCAGTATACACGGCCTCGACGACTATTCAGGCGCATTGCGGTCATGCCTGGCCTTCATGTGCGAAGGAAGAACATGCCCCATACGGCCCCGACCTGCAGGCGCACGGCGCGCCTCGGCCCCTTGAGGCACCGCAAGTTCGTGACATGTCGGCCTAGAAGGAGTGGTGGCACGGGGACGACATGATAGAGTGGTGTGGATAATTCAGGTAGTTGCGCGAGTTCAAGTCGACCTCAGCGGTTCGGCCGTCGAGCCTCAGGCTCTAGTGATCGGGCTGTGAATTGGTACGCTATGAGACCCACGCTAGCACCGAGCATTGCGAAGACGTAGAACACGCTGGGGATACTCGCCTGCGATTTCTCCGATCCGAACCTCCACACCTCTTTGTGTTTCCTTCTTCGAAGGAGTTTCCCATCCCTCTCGGACATGACGGCAGGCGGGACTGCGAGACGGCGGGCCTGCGAGACGGCGGGCCTGCGAGATGGCGAACCTGCGAAATGGCGAACCTGCGAAATGAAGGGCCCATGAGACGGCGAGCTTGCGAGACGTCGGGGCGTGCGATGGATATAGCGTGCCAGTACGGTGGGCAAGCGAGACGGCGGGCGAGAACGGTGGCTGAGTGAGACTGGTTTCGCTCGACGGTGAGCGTATTGGTCGTGAGCGTACCAGTCTTGTGGCAGCACAGAACGGTGAGCAGCCTGAGCAGCGCGAGACGAAGAAGTCAGACAAGTCGCAAGTATGCCTGCCCTGAGTGAGTTCGGTCACATGACTCACCTCGCCACGTCGCACATCGGAATCCGGTCGTCCACCAACTCTATGGCACACTCGCTCGCTCGCTCTCTCGCGCCAGGCTGCCCCTTCGCATACGGCCGTCAGTGTGCTCATCCGCCTACTCGTCCGTCCGCCCGACTACCCACTCGCCCTCTCTCATCCCACTGGCCGTCTGCCTATCTGCTCGTCCACCGATGCAGATAACTTCCACGACCACGCATCAATGCCATTCGGGCCGCCCCACAGCCCGAACACGACGAGTTCGAGCGCGCCAGCGCAAGCCCGAGTGCAACAAGCGCAGAGACAGGAAGAGAGGTGTTTGCGAGAATGAGTGGGAATGAGGGGTAGGAGCGTTGAACGAAAGGAAAGCATAGCCACGAAAAAAAGAGGTGAGTAGCATACCTACTGACAATTTCCGTGTCCACACCTTCTCGCCCATCCGCTTGCACTGTCGCTGACGGCGGGCGCGGACAACGAGCAGGGACAACGAGCAGACGTCGGGCGCGGAAGACGAGCGGGGATGACGAGCGGATGACGAACGGACGACAGGGAAGGGTGGGGCTGCCGAGGGCGAGCGAGGACGAGAGTCCACCGGTGAGTGAAGACGCACGCGAACGAGTTCACTAACGTAGACACAGAACACAGCAACGTGCAGTGCGACGACCGCGAGCACTCGGGGCCAATGCCCTGCGTGCAGGCACGGCCGACGGACGGACAGTGGGCGGATGAGCGGACGAGGGAGTGGGAGAGTGAGCGGGCGTGAGTGCACAGAGCTAACTATCTGACATGTACAACGACCGGTCTGCAAGACGGCGCGCCCCGGCAACGTGCGCAGCTAGCACGAGCTAGGCGTACCCACCGCCCGTGTCAAAGTCCATCCCATCGTGCTCACGCATGAACGGGCAGCGTGCCTCTCCGCTCATGCTGCGAGCGATCGAGACCGTCCCGCATTGACGCAGTACTCGTCGAGAGTCTGCAGGAGGTCATCATCGTGAGCGAAACCCGAGACGGTATCAAGCCTCGAGCGGACTCACCTGCTGTCGACGACGACAAGCGTACCCACGGCTCGCACTCAATGCCCATCGGCGAACAGCCTGCTCACCTGTTGCGACGAGGGCTCCAACCTCAGGCTGTAAAGTGTGGTTAGTTTAGTGTCCACTCTGCCGCAGGAAGCATACAACTCACCTTGCCGCTCTCCCTCCACAGGACTCGGCGTTATATACCTCGCCTCGCCCGGGTGCTCGTCAGCGACGTGACAGCAGCCAAGTCGCCGTCGCCTTTCCGGGCAACGTCCGCGGAAGCGAGCGTGGCGCCACCTGGCATAGATGGCAGCCTCGTCCGTGCCACAGACACTGACGTTCGGGCCTATGCTCGATGACCCACGCGTGCGCGTTGATTGGGCAGGGTCCGTGGACGTCCCTACGACGTCAACATGCGGATCCGGGAGAGTGCTGGGCGGGACGTGCGTGCGTCGTGGTGAGGTGACTCGGATTCGCCCGCCGTGCAGCCCGCAAGACGATGGCGCGAGCCCGTGCCTGCCCGGCCTGCGTCTCTCAGGTGGACAACACGCACAGCGTGCCGAGACCCATGCCGCTCTGGGGCACAGTGCGCACGAGATGGGCCACAGCATCGTACGAGATGCGCAGGCACTCTTCTTCCATGCGGCACGACACCTGCTCGTCGTGTCCAGCCTGCGAAGCAGGTCTTTGCCTCCGAGGCATTCACGCAAGCGAGCACTGGCGGTACGTCTCGCCGTGCGGCCTCTCCCCGTGCTTCCGTCGGACGGCCAACCTATTCACAAGACCGTCACCCGCGCCACGGCGACGAGCGAGGTGAGTGCTGTCGTGCTGTTTCTGGCGCTGATGTTCTGCTGTTGAGTGAACCGGACAGTGTAGTGGGATGGCTCGGGAGGATGCGAAATGGGAGCTGAGCGGGCATGCAGACGGATGGATGGACAGGTGGGCGGACGGGCAGACGAGCGGACAGATGGGCAAGCAAGCAACCAGACGAGCGGACGAGGGGGTGGGCACAGCAACAGCGAGTGCTCTGGGTGAATGCCCAGCTGTAGGTATGAGTTGAGTAGGGTGGATGTAGTAGTTATGTGTGTAAATACGTGCAATACAATGTGAATTGAAGTACCCAAATTGTATGGCTGAGCTAGTATTTCCTTGCAATTCACAGCCATTGGATGTGAATTCATGCAAATTCGAGCGAGGGAATTGGGGGGGTCAAGTAAATGGGGTCTCCAGGAGATTTGTGCGAATTTGTGCAGATTTCCACAAATTCGTGTGGGGTAGGTTTCCTGATGGATCTGTCCACACAGATATCGCCTGATCGAATATGTGTGTGGCCGCTCGGGCACCACTTCGGCATGACTAAATATTAATGTCACAATCTTGATGTACATTGAACCGTGGGAAGCACTCACGGGGTGGACAATGCGAATGGAAGCAATCCCCAGCTGAGGAAAGGAAAGGCTTCGAGCCGGAAAGACTGCCAATGCCAGTTAATGCGCGCGGTGGGATTGGTGCGGAACCAATGAGAACGCACCATGTCCATATGGCAAGTCAACACAAATAAGAGCTTGGTGTGATTGAGGAAGGTGATGGGGGTAAAATATCACAGTTACCATTACAGAAGGCGGGCTGCGAAATGGCCTGTCGGCAACGTGCCACACGTGCCGAGCAGACTATACCCAAGAAGGCATGTCTCCCCGAATGTAATCACGTGCTCAGCATCGGCGATCAGTTGATGATAACGCTTCGCACTCGCATGTTGTCCACACCTACTCCTGTATCGTACAGTATCCGCGTCGTCTGGACCGAGCTGCTCAACAACAATGAACACCATGCTCGCCGAACTCCTCGCGGACAGCCAAAGAAACATCATGATCCCGAAGGCCCTCAAAAACCTCGCCGAGGCCAAGCAGAATCCTGCGATGCCCGGCGCCCTTAACAATTTTCTCGTGGGCATCGTAAGCTGCCCCGGTATCGTTTGCTTGTCGTGCAGCTAACATACGACACATTCAGTCGGTCTCTGCCCTCATGATCGGCCTCCAGGAGCTGTTGAAGCCAGAGGTGGCCGCTACGTATGGTCTTACCGAAGCAATGACCACTTACTGTGAGATTGTGGCACCCCGGGGAAGCAAAGACTTGGCCATTGTCACGAATGTGATCGAGGCTGTCTCCGGCATCGCACCAGGGCAAAGTGCGACGCCCGCTCCCACCGGAACCAGCGACAATCCTTCCTGCGAGCACAACGGTAAAGTGTTTCGGTCTAAGCACAAGTTTCTAGCGATGCTAATCCCAGGCCACCGGAAGATCAACTCCCGCAAACCGTCCCCGCCCTACCGGAAAGCAACACTCCGGAAGCAGTTCTGCAGGAGCTGCGTGAAAGCCAGCGCAACATGGATCAGATCATCGCCGAGCAGCTCGGAGCGTCGAGAGAACAATACCGCCGTCTCGAGCAGCAACTGGAGTTGGAGAAGTTGCGTGTACGACGATTTAACTACCATTTGCGTGCTCTGCTTATGCACATTTGTGTCGTAGGACGGAGTTACTGTTCGTGCCGAGCAAATCAGCCGGGCATATCTCCCCCGCTTTCCGAACCCCCCGCCCCTCAGCCCGGAAATGATGCCGGGACGCATGTCGAATGATCTTTTCAAGTGGTTCGAGCAACTTGGAGGGGCCATGCAGACAATGGATATGTATATCCGGGCGGAGCTCAACTTCTGGCACGCTGCCGCCCGAGCGAATGCGGCAGAGTGGGAAGCCTGGCAGCGCGGGATGACTCCAAGGGCCCCGGCAGTGGCGTCTCATTTCCGGGTCACTCAGGCTGGTGAATGAGTAGTGTAGAATTTGCGTCATTCCACCCAAGTTCCATTCATGTATTCCTCCCACTGCTTGGTTACAATGAAGACTTGCACATTTCGCCGAGATGATACACGGTGTTCCCGGCCCGAAGAACCTCAGTCTCGGCCGGTCAACGAGGTGTATGTCGGGGGCTAGTGAAGTGCACACATTTGTAAATTGGACTCGTGGTTGAGTACTGGTCTTGTAACCCTAAACACTACGAGTGCCCAAACGAGAGAACCCATTTCCCCCCCAGCCCAACACATATCCCGCTTTCGAAGTACCTTCACTCCCAAGTGTTCCGCCAACTCACGTCCGGCATCCCAGCCCAGCGATGTACATTGCGTCGCATAAAGTATGCCACACATAACCGCTCCGCCGACGCCTGTGGAACATCATGGGGGAGGCGAGTGCCCGAGAATGCGGTGACCGTTCCGGTTTTGTAAGGAAGTCGGAGACCCAAAGTCGGAAACTTGATGTACTGCTCGGGATCGCCACCAATCGTCATCAGGATGTCGTACCATTCCTTCGGAGACAGCATGTCCCGATGTACCGGGCTCGCTCGGTTTGTGATTACCGAAAGGGCATTGAACGGGTTGTGCCACAAATCTACAATGCTGGCCCGGTCCGGGTCGCTTCGCAGAGCTTCAATAGAGGAACGACCGGCGTCATACAAATCCGGATGCATGATGCGCAGCATGCCGGATATGATGATATGCGGATGGGCCATCTGGTCTAACCACATGCGACCGGCGGGGCCGGTGTTCGGATCGGTGAGCAATCGAGAGACCAGTGGGACGTCGTTGGCGCCCTGCTAAACTTTGAGCGAACAATTCGGGAAGTCTATCCGGAGACGTACAGCGTGTCCGAGCCAGAACCACCCCGGTGAAAACGCGACACACGCCGGCTTAAGGTCGTCCCCCTCCTGCGGCTCCCGGAAATTCTCAATATTTTCCCTCCAGCTTGCACTCGCCTTGGGGCGATTGTGGGAGAGAAGTGGATTGAGACCGATTGTGGCGTGCCATATTGCTCTCTTGTACTCGGTCATAGACAGTTGGCGGTGGACATATGTATTCTGGCGTACCTGGAAGACCTCCGTGATCACGCCGGGAAGGTGCCACATCAGCACCCGGCCCTGATTGTCAGCGATGGTAAGCGGACCCTGGCAGTCTTCGTATTGCACTGCGGCCAATTCATCATCGTCCGGTACAGTGCATGGATGAGTCGACGCATCCCACGGTACAGTTCCTGCCTGGTGAATGAGTGGATGAGCATGTAGGCGAACGATTGATGAGTGCTCACGGCGATTCCTGTACGCGTCGGCCAGCATCTGCGCTGCACGCCTGGCCTGGCGAACCAGATAGACGTCGAGGAGTAGTCCGGGAAGCGGAGCGGCGCCGGGGCGCGATGCCGGCACCGAGAGGAAGTAGAGGTACAATGCCTCCAGATACGAGCAGTACTGGTTGTGCACTTGGGATACTGTGACCATGGTGGGGATTGATGCAGAGTCGTACGAGCGACGTCGCAAGTCCCCAGACAACGCCGGATGCACGTCCCTGAAAAAAAGCGGCCTCATGGTTACCTTGTGTATAGCATGTGGCTTCCTCATGGCCGAGATAAGGACTCGAAAGGATGGCTGACCCGCAGCATGATCACTACTTATCAACATTGATGGGAGATAATATTATCATCTGCCATCCATTTGTTGACGCATCGTCCGACCAGCCGACGTTCCTTTGGCTTGCCTGATCCAGGGCTCAATTCTAGCGGTAAGCCGGTGCTGTACAAGGCCGGCCGGAGCGTTGGAGACGAGAGGTGCCCGGCCGGCACGTTGGAACGGGGGATGGGGTGCTCCGGGTGCACCGCTGGGGGACACATGGGCAGGGTGCAGGCCGGCCGGAACGTTGGAGACGAGACGTATCCGGCCGGCCAGCCCTCCGGCCGGAACGTTGGAACGGGGGATGGGATGCTCCGGGTGCACCGCTGGGGGACACATGGGCAGGGTGCAGGCCGGCCGGAACGTTGGAGACGAGACGTATCCGGCCGGCCAGCCCTCCGGCCGGAACGTTGGAACGGGGGATGGGATGCTCCGGGTGCACCGCTGGGGGACGCAGGGGCAGGGTGGAGGGCCGGCCGGAACGTTGGGGACGAGACGTATCCGGCCGGCCAGCCCTCCGGCCGGAACGTTGGTACGCTACCGTCTGCAACGTTGACCCGGACCCCTCCGGCCGGCGCCGGCTGCACCGTCTTAGACGGCCGAATCTCACTCCGGGTCTACCGTTCGAAACGTCAAATCTTACTCAGTAGGCTCTACGCCCAATCAGCGTGCATGCGTGAGAGAAGATGTCGCGGCAATGTCGCGCGCGTGCACGAAGTGAAGAGAGAGGAGATGGGGAGGAAATGTGACTTACATCTCGCCTATGACCTGCATTTGGGCCAGCCCGGCCAGACCTTGCGTATCCAAATAGCCATGTCGGCTTCATGCTGCTTGACGTTCTTGATCCACGGGTGCTGGAGGAGACTCGCAGGCATCGGGCAGAGCGCAGCGTTTCGCGTCAGCCTGCAATCAAGGAGGGGATGTGAGACGGGATGGGGATGACAACGGACAGACAGATAGGCCACAACGAGACGTACACTAGCTTGATGAACTCGTTCATCTCAGTGCTGTAGGTGAATGGGCCCTCGTTCTCAAGCTCTGGCAGCTGTAGCGTGGGATGGGAATGGTGGTAGAACAGCGGGAGGTGAGAGACGGGAGAAGAAGGGATGGGGAGGAGCAGCGTACCTCGGACTGGGTGATGTACATCGTGAGCTCAATCGCGGCAAGATCGCTAGGGAAGGGGAAGCGGTTCTGGATTAGCTCAAGTAGGGAGATGTCCATCGACCAGACATCCGATTGGATGGTGTATTCGTGCCTGGACAATGATTCCGGCTGGACCGCAGATCAGCACAGGGCACGCCAGCGGGCGATCAGCCTGGGAAGGGGACGTACCGCCATGTAGAGACTGGTGCTGGTGAAGGTGCCTGCCATGGAGTTGATGAGCCCGCCGGAGACACCAAGTCGCAGAGCTCATGCCCTCGGCGATCCGCCCTACGACGTTCTCGGTGACGCGTTTGTCGGTCTCCTTGAGACGCTTACCGGTGGACTCGAGGCTGCCACCTCGCAGAACTCCCTGAGGACCTTGACCTCGCTGGAGGAGGGCGAGATGTATGGGCTGAGGGAGCGGATGATGTTGTGGTGAGATGTGCTCAACGTGATCTTGATCTCGCGCATGAGCTACTTCATGGGGCCTCGAGCGTGGTGATCCTCTTGCAGGCGATGATCTGGCCTGTCCGCTTCACCCTGAGCTTGTAGATGGCGCCGCCGGCGCCCTCGCCGAGGCGGGCGAGCTCCTCGAGGTCGTCGTCTCCGTGAGCCAGGCTTGGACGCGGCGGGCCCATCAAGCTAATATCGGGGCACTCACCTAGTTTGCGAGCTGCATCACTGAAGCTCGTTGAGCGCGCCCGTCTTGAAATAGGCCGCTCTGCGTGGCCTAGTGATCTGCGGCAGGCAGGCAAGGGCGATAAAGCTGGTGAAAGGGACGCTGGGGCAGCGGACGTGAGGAGAGGGCCTTAGTTAGAGTTAGAGCCGCAGCGCGAAGTCGTGTCGTGGCAGTGGTGGCTGCAGTCGGCATTCGCCGAAGTGAGCGCTTCGCACTTGGAGGCGACGGCGCGCCTCTGCTCTCTCACCCGCTCACTCAGTTACCTTCCCGCCTGCCCGCTCAGCCGTCTCCCGCCTACTGCATCGTCTGCCAGCCTATCCGCCGACCATCAAAAGACTCATCTTGTGGCCCTCTCGCATACTCTTGCGCTGTTGCACTCGACCGTGGCAACCCCTGGTCGAACTTGTGGCTCTGACGACACGCGCACAGCTCAGCCGTGCGACCCAGGACTTAAACATCGTGCGTACAAGTCCTGCGTCGAGGGAGAAATCCGTCCGAGTTACAAGAAACGTGGAGCAAGAAGGACGAGAGGATAATGCGAAAAGGAAGGGAAGGGAAGGGTGTGAGTGGATAGAGCGAGCGCCGAGCGCGAAGGCTCACAGTTCGAAGGTACGCCCCCACTGGACACGCCTCGTGCACGGCTGTCCTTGCCAATGCCCACGCCAGCAGGTGATTGATGAGTGAGAATTCCGTCGTGTGCCGTGATGGCCACGAACGGCTCTTCCGTCACTCGGGTCGACTTATACGTCGTGCCCGCTACTACACACGGTAACATGTCGGACGCGTATAGCTGCGCGTCTGATGTGCTCCGTCCATCCATAACCGACAGTTGTGTAGTGCGTACGTTGGATCTTTCAACTGACGTACACGCTGCCGATGAAGATGACGATGTGTCCCGCGTACTCGCAAAAGAACCCGACATTTCATTTGATACCAAACATGCGCGCGACGGTGACGCGACCGAAAAGAGCACAAAAGCCACACAAAAACCCGACCGAGAGGTCGAGCAGTGGTATGCGAGGCCTCTGAGTCTATGAGATGTACGGGGGACTGTACAGTGGTCTAGGTAAGAAGGAGGAGGACGGACAAGACTCCGAACGACGTGGGAGAGCTTCGAAGATGTCGAAGACTGTTCGAAGACGAGGTCTAAGCCTCGAAGGTAGGAGGGGGAGTTTCGACAGACGTGTCGAACGAACGGTGACAAGGAAGGCGAGCGACGGCAGGAGAAGAAGTGTAGAGCCTCTCGGGGCAACTACGAGCTGGCGAACGTACTGGCGAACTGACTGACTGACTTCGAACGTACTGACTGACTGGCGAACTTGCTGACTTCGAACGTACTGGCTGACTGACGAACCTCGCCGGTGCGAGGTGAGATTGAGAGGGTAAGGGGGTCTCTCCCGATTCGAAGGGAACAAGTCCCAGAGTATATACAGGAAAATACGGTCCGAAGACCAAGAGAGCCAAGAGAAATAAGAAATGATGAATGAAAGTGATAAGGAAAGCAGCCAATCGGAGAATGTCACAACACTCGACCCGGACCTACTAACACATGAGAGAATCCAACTCGGCCTTCCGCAGGTTCCGCATAACGGGCGACCGTCCCCGAACGGCGAAGGTCATAACCGGAGCCGGTGACAGTCCTCGAAGATATGAGACAGCTGCAGTAGTTTGCCTGACTTACACGAACATGCCGCACCTCGACCCAACTTCCGAAGCGTATGCTGCTCGCTACTACCGCCTCCTAGAGGTCCTCAAGACCGAGGGACTTGTCGAGCCGCGATACGATGCCAACAGTCCCGGAGAGTGGCTGGCTTGGGCCCACGGAGTCCGTTGGATGATTGTACGTGCCTCCGAACTTAGACTATCGTTCGAACCATCGAACCGACCTTCGAACAGCGATTCTTGTTCGAGTCCCGCAGCCGGGCCATCCTGCTAGTGAACGATACGCTTCCTGCTCCTAGGTCGTTCCCCGAGATCGACGAGTTGATGCGTTACCTCGACGAGGTCTTTCACCGCGATGGCAACCAGGGGGACATCCTAGGTTCGCCCTACCCTACGATCGCGTGGTCCGAGACCTTGGTGCTGCTCGAACAAGTCAACCAGGCCAAGTGTCGTCCTCTCGCGAACCCGCAGTATCAGCGCGAGACGTTGATCCTGTCCGACTTCCGCCAGCTGCCCGACAACCTCGAGTCCATGGGTCGAGCGATTCACAACATCGCAGTCGACCAGCGCCGCACGCACGGCACCCTCGTCGGGTTGCTCGAAAGCCTGCTCGAGCGCGTCAATACTGACCGTAGCTTCGACGCCGGTCCGTCTGTTCGTAGGGGTAGGGGTGGTGGTCATGGGTGTGGAGGTCGAGGCCATAGATACGAGAGTTGCCGAGGCCGTCACTAGTTAGTTTGACCTAGCCGTGTACTTGCCCGTAGTCCTACCAATGTAGTGACTCTTCTAAACCGTATGACTTCGCCGCTAAGGGTGCCGAACATGGACGCTTGAGCTTCGAACATCGGGCGGTTCCCTCGAACGGACGGATAGCGCGTCAAGCATACGGACTTAGTGTACTGTTGTATCGACCGTAAATGGCGTTTTCGGTGGGTAGGTGAGCTAAGGGCTCATCAACGGGACCACCGCCCAATTGCTCCTCCTACACCAAATCACACGAGTTTGTTGATGTTGAACCAACAGTTTGATGGTACGTGCAATCAATTCTCGTGGCGTGCAAGCTCTAGTATGTTCGCCATGACACGTCAATCCCCTGTTTTGATGCACTGATGTCTAGAGCACTACTTACAGATGGTACAATGAGCAACGAGCTCGCTGCACCCGCTGTTAGCAAACTTTCTAGACCACTGACCGCGTGATAGTCTGGTTAATCAGCCCCGCGCTGTCACGACATGCGGTGTACGAGCACTACTGGCACGTCGTTCCGTTATTCTATGTTACCTAATTCGAGTAGAGTACTTGTTGCATGTTGTTTGTAGTCATCATGAATAAATCAATGATTCTACGTCCACCTTCGTATTACTACAAGTATTGGTCACAACACACATAGTGCAATCTTTCGGCCATAGATGGGACGTGATATTGTGTATTCCTATAGCATGTCAAGCAATGTCATTATAGACCTACAACATACTATGATGGTTGGCTGCTATGCTATGTGGTACTATACTGTCTACAGGGGGTATATACTGATGGCTGTGTGCTATGGCCCCGAAACTTTTTTCCTGATGAACTTCAATGACCTGGCCCTTCGCCTCCTCCGGATCACCGACGCCACCCTGAAAGAGTACCTCTTGTATGGCTTGGGTGTTGCCTTGGTTCGTCGATTTGTTGATGTTCATGGCTCGCAGAGGGTATTGCCGTGTTTTAGTGACTGGAATTTGCTCGACTGCCTCGGGAGGATGTGCCACATGCTCATTGCGGAACTTCTTGAAATAGGAAGGCCCATGCTCGAGGAGGTCGTGTACGAACTGCCATGATTGAACGCGCTGCCGCCGATTAAGACCGGATGAATGGACAGAGTCATCCGGATGTAGATCGAGCAAACGGAGGTCATCGGAATCCAAGGTATGCTCGTTGCTGGCGCCGCTCTCCTGAGGCTTTCTCTTGAGATTGAATCTGCTATTTGACCACAGCTCATCGGAAACCTGAAGATCCTCCACCTGAACTCCATGCGCGAGAGGTATCATAGTTGCCGATGTGAGGTGCGCGAGAGATCTGTCACCTCCGTCAACTGTGGGTGTTCTGACGTTGAATGCAACATCGAAGTTGTCGTAGGCATATGCAGTGAGGAACTGCTGTCCGACTTGTTGGTGTTTCATCTCGGCTTTACGGGCGAGAGAGCTGACAGTGTTGTTGATAGACGATGGACTGATAGACAGCCCGAGTTGCGAGAGCATCTCGACGACGCGATCCGGTGCATTACACACATGCAAGAATACACCGATAATGCTACCGAGTGCATTGCATTGCTGATTCGTGCTCTTCGCTAGCATGCTCAAAAGCGATACTTTTCGCTGTCAATGTGCGTCTTAGTCTTCTCGTCAATCTCACACTAACAGCATTATTACACATACCACAGTTCGTAAGCTCTCTGGCTTTGATCGAGCCGTGCGTACCACAGCATCGGCGGGCCCACCCGCCAGTCCGGGCACGCCATACGAAGACCGCATTTCCTCATCACAAAGCAAGAGTTCCTCAAAAACATCAAATTCCGCCCAATACACCTCGTCTTCGTCATCAAGATCAGCATCTCCCGGCTCAATGACCGCTCGACGCTTAGCGGGATTATCTGCGCGAGCTGCCTTGCGTTTTGCACGTCGCCGTTCGCGCAGCTTCGCGAGCTCGCTGTCCGCGTCGAGCAGTAGCATCAGGAAATCATGCAAACTGTCTGACGGTGCCGTCAGGGGCTGCAGAAGCTTTCAGAAGGCTTCAGATTGCATCAGTAGGCTTCAAATGGTCAGCCCTCATGACCTCGCAAAATTTTGAATATTCTTGCTCAGACCGAGTTTTTCAGACAGTGTCCGACACGTCAGATATTATCAGCTTCTCAGACGTGCTCAGCTAATCCAGTATGGCAGACTTCAGTAGTTCAGTCAGAATGAATGCATTTGGATCACTACTGGTAGATGAATACGTAGTGTAGTATATACAATGAACTCAGCTGTTGAGAGACAAGTAGATCCGTAAGGAATGTGTTTGTATACAGAGCGCATAGCGCGTGACAGTGATTATTCATAGCCTAGTAGGTGCATACAATGGTCAATCGAACACACCGCCCTCATTACCAGATTGTACCGGGCTGCTCGGATCACAGACGGAGACATCATCTTCGTCGTCCACGACGCGCGGTGCCCACCCAGCATCAATGTACTTATTGGCCATGTCAACGTACTTGTTGTAGCGGCCGCGCGAGATGATCTTGTCGACGGATTTCTCATGCCACCAAGTCGTGGTGCCACGGAAGTGATCACCGCTGAACTTGATTGCTGTGTCGAAGGTTCCGTTCTGCCACGCGCTGAATACATATTGCACCTGCCAGAAGCGGTTTTTGTCAGCGAGTGTTCAGAATGATGCTGAGAGACGAGTACCGCAGTAGCCGCGAGTGAAAGTGCACCACGTGCGGGCGTGACATCGGTAGGTTTGAGACGACTTCCCTGTATCGCTGCGAGGTGCGTCGCAAACGATTTCAACACATATGCGGACTGGAGTGCTCCCGTGGCGCAACCATCCTAGCAATACATGATCAGACAAACCAAACGTGAGGCAGAGGAGACTCACATCGGCGTCATACATCGCCCAAAATGCCAACCCCGTACTCTTCACCAATGCTCCCTTGACGAACACCCTGATTCTTTCCGCCGACCCCTGCTTCCTCAACTCATTCCTGACGAAGGTCTTGATGCGAGACACGAAACGTGCGCGCCAGTCATTGACCGCCTGCCGCGCCTGTCACATCCATCAGTGAGTAACATTCGACACCGCATGCATGAATCGTGCTCACGATACGGTAGACCTTATCCGAGCCGTCAACCTCGTAATGCTCTTCCGGCCAGAATCCGTTCACCAAACGCTGCACGAGCTCGACAAGGAGATTGTCTTCAGCTGAGTTCTTACCACTTGCATACACCCATGGCTGCTCGTCTTGACCGATAAGTTGAATCATTGTAGGGACGAACGTCGACTTCCAGTGCGGCTGTATGAATGCGGGTAAGGATTGGACTGAGAGCGACTTCTCGTCCGGGACAGCTGTCTTCACGCGCCGCTTCTTCTTCGCGCTGGTCGACTGCTGGCCCTCGTTGGAGCTCTCCTGCGTCATGACCTGCGCCATCTGCGAGTATCCACGTTTTGTGGACCCGGTGAAGCTGACGGTGACATCGTCGTCCGCAAACCCACCGACAAGCTCGAGCGAATCTCGACGGTGCGCGCGCTTCGTGTTAGCTGCTCGGTGAGCAGCAGCAGAGTGCTTCGGAGTTGGAGTGCTTGCCTGGCTGGATGTCGCAGGTGACGCTGATCTCGCAGCCGCAGATACTGGCTTTGCCTGAGGCCGAGATGGCGTTTGCGAATGACGTGCGACAGCGGCTTTCCAGTCCGCTTTCAGGCCCATGTTCGAGTTTGGAAGGTCGAGTGAGAGTGAAGGCGGTGCAGATGTCTTCTTGGGTAGATTAGCCTTAGTACTCGTAGATTTCTTCGTAGTGGTAGTTTTCTTTGCAGGCGTCGACTTCTTCGTAGCCGTAGATTCAGATGTTGGCTTGCCAGTGGAGCGGGGCTGAGAGGTCGCTTTTGCGGTGGACGCCGAGGCGCTTGATGTAGGCATTAGATCGACATCCGATCTTATCTCACGAAAATGTGCGTACCGTCCCTTCGAGCCAGCCTTCGAGCTCACTCGTGCTTGTACTGCTGCGTCCGAGTCTAGTGCACGCAGCCTCTCCTTTGCGCTCTCCACTTGGTCCAGAAGCTCCTGTCTGAGCTCCTTCTGCGACTTCTTTCTCTTTGCATTCGTCTGTTTCCGCAGTTGTAGCATCAACTGTCCGTCAGGTATGTTCTTTCGCTGATGCTCACCTTCTTCGACCTGCTACTCGCCTTCCTCTTTGTACCAGTGATAGCGCCATCATCTTCGGAGTCGTCCGAGCTCTCTGACTGCAGAGGGGACTCATCTGACTCGCCATGCTCACTCTGATCCTCCTTGTAGTCGGCATCTTCATCAGAGTTGGAGTCGGATTTGGCCGTTTGCATAATGATGTCGTCGTCTTTGGACTCAAGGAAGTGAGTGATCCGTTCGATGCTTGTAATGAAGACACTCACCTGCATTGTTGCTAGCATCTTCCTCCGCGAAGATGTTCTCGATTGACTCCTCCTCTCGACGTGCCCTCAAGTCCTCCTCGACCTCTGCTAACGTCTCCGTGTGGTCTTCTAGAGCAAGGTCCTGTTGCTCGAGCTCAGCCTCCTGGCGATCAGCCTCGGCCGCCACCTGAAGCTTCTTCTTGCGTGCGTCTTTCTTAACTTCAGCCTGTGTGCGCTTACCAAATCCAGCAGAAAGAGCCGGGTGTGGGTCATTGGTCAAACGCGTGGAGTACCGGCGTGTCGGCTCAACGTTATCGTTGGTTCCGCCTTCGGTCGCCAATGGCGCCGGATTTGCTCCCGAAGGCGACGTGTCCGCAGCAGTTGCAGACTCAGTAGGTTCGTCCGAGTCATATGCAGCTTGTTTTGACCGCCGCAGCCGACCTGAAGCAGGCGCCATCAGGTCAGCCAAATAGCAGGGGAGTCGAAGTCGTAGTCGCCAGTTGGATACAACAGACAAAGGTGCAGAGGACGACGGAAGAGAAGACAGTGGTGGGAAAGCGGTTATCCGAAGTTAACGTGCCACGAGAGAGCGTGTAAGCCACGTAACAAAGGTAAGTATTTGTGCCGTATTTGCTTGTGTGTGTAGCTTTGTACGAGACGTTACTCATCGTAATCTACTCCGTCTGCGATTGACCACCATCATGCCCCGTCCTCATGCTTACTGGTGCACTCTCTGTAACAAGTCTTTTCCGAGTCGACGTGGCTTTGCTGGCCATAATTCACGTCAACACCGGCAACCCAAACCTCAAGCACCGAGGTCAAACTTTCGGTATCACCCGCATCTTGACGGTATGTGCTGTAGACCAGCTCATGTGCGAGCCTAGCTGACTTGTACAGGTCGACCTTGTGATCAGGACGGCGAGTTCCTACCACCAAATGCGCCTCCTCCCGCCAGAGAACCAGTCGAGTCCTACGCGCCATTCGAGAACCGATCGGCATTTCAATTCGCTGAGCTCGTATTCACGAAGATGCAGGTGTCGCAAGGAAGCATCAACGACCTGATGCGAACCATAGCAGCATACAATGTTACTCAAGGCGGTGGCGACCCACCATTTGAAGACGCAGACGACCTCTATCAAGTGATAGATGTGATTCCGTTTGGAGACGCGCCGTGGGAGTCGTTCGTTGTTCGCTATACAGGGCCCATTGACGAAGACTCACCATCTTGGAAGCAGGCCGAATATGTAGTCCACTGCCGCAATGCGCGACAGGTCGCCCACAACATGATAGGGAACGAAGACTACAACAGCAAGTTCGACACGACACCTTACCAGGAGTATCCGGCGGCTGGTGTGACCCGGTTTTCAAACGTCATGTCGGGGCAGTGGGCGTACAAACAAGCGGTACATGGTGTATGTTGTGTATCCTACTTGCTGCGAACTTAGTTACCACTTCGCAGAGTAAGATTGCCAAAGACCCGGCAACCCATGGGTCGATGCTCTCGCCCGTCATCCTTGGTGCCGACAAAACAACCGTCTCGGTTGGTACAGGACATCAAGAGTTCCACCCGCTGTATATGTCGCTGGGGAACGTACACAATCCCCTGCGACGCGCACATAAAGACGCGATCATTCCAATCGCATTCCTGGCAATACCGAAAGGTTCGTCAATGGGCTATCTTGAGGGCGTACATATCTTGATACTCACTGTGCTACAGCTGCACGAGGCGAGACTGAGACCGACGAATTCCGAACGTTCCGGAAGCAGCTATACCACGCATCAATTGCGCACGTCATGGCGCCTCTCCGGCCATACATGCAGACACACGATGTCGTCCGCTGCCCCGACAGTCACTTTCGACGGGTCATCTACGAGCTCGGCCCCTTCATTGCTGACTACCCCGAACAAGTCGTTCTGTCGGGCATAGTGAGTGGATGGTGCCCGAAGTAAGCATACTGTCGTCTCATGTTATCTACTTCTGACCAATGACAGATGTCTGCTCCCTCCGGAAGAACTACACCGAGGTGGTGGAGATCCGCGCTGCCTCGAACACACCGAGAACTTGGTTCGTATGTTCGATGCCGAGACAATCTGGGGCACGTGGGGATTCGATATCAATGTGATCGTAAGATCGTGTTTGTGCTTCCGATGTTGCAGCACTGATAGAATGCTATCATTTGTATAGCCCTTCACGGCACACTTTCCCCGCGCCGACATCCACGAGCTGCTCACGCCCGATCTTCTACATCAACTCATCAAAGGGACCTTCAAAGACCATCTCGTCGATTGGGTCGAGAAGTACCTGTACCTTGTCCATTCGAAGGCCGACGCGCGTCGTGTCATGGACGATATAGATCGCCGGTAGGAGATTTCGGGCGCTATGGCATGTTCCGAGCTGATCTCTTGTCAATGGCAAACAAAGAATAGCTGCCGCGCCTCAGTTCCCGGGTCTCCGGAGGTTCCCTGAGGGGAGGAACTTCAAGCAGTGGACAGGAAATGACTCGAAGGCCCTCATGAAGGTGAGAGTGCACGCTCACAAATTCTTGGATCATTGCTCATTACATTGCTTCGGTTTCAGGTGTACCTCCCAGCCATCGAAGGGCATGTGCCCGACGGCATGGTTCGCTGCTTCGCCGCCTACCTTGATTTCTGCTATCTCGCAAGGCGGTCTGCTCACGACGACAATTCTCTCGCGGCGATGCAGGAAGCGTTGGATCGCTTCCACACCCACCGCGTCATCTTCGAGACTCTCGGTATCCGCCCTGACGGCTTCTCGCTCCCACGACAACACGCCCTTGTCCATTACATCGCCGGCATACGACTCTTCGGCTCTCCGAACGGCGTCTGCTCGTCGATCACGGAATCAAAACATATTCGTGCCGTGAAGAAGCCGTGGCGAACCTCGAGCAGGAACAATCCTCTACTCGAAATGCTCCGGACGAATCAGCGCCTCGACAAGCTCGCCGCAGCGCGTTCGTGCTTTACCAATCACCACATGCTCGATGGTGATGTGCTTGCTGATGCGATGAACCTCGGACCACCAGTCACTGAAGCTGAATTTCTCGCGGACGAGCTGGAGGAGGCGGAGGACGAGGCCATGGATGTAGATGGATATGGTCAGGGTATTGTGGAGCTTCCGAAGCGGCAAGGTGAGTCGACGTCCGAGCATGCTGTCCATCATATCACTCACTAATATTTGTGGTTGCTGCCGTCTGGCGTGTAGTCTACATGCGGCGCGTCAATGAGCTCGCTGAAGAGTACAATCAGCCTCATCTCCTCGATCTCGTTCGCCGCTTCCTATTTGATCAGGTCGATGCGACTGATGACATCGACTCGAGTATGGTCGATGTATCACAGTGCCCCCAGGTCTTCGGCAAGATCGCTGTTTATCGCACAGCACATGCAACATTCTACGCCCCGAGCGAGCTCTCTGGCGATGGTGGTATGCACCGTGAACTCATACGTGCGAATCCGTCTTGGCGTGGGCGTCCTCGATTTGATACGGTCCTCATCAACATCAATGACAACGAGCCTGGTATGAAAGGAATGGCTGTTGGTCGGGTGATGGGTCTTATGGTAATAACCCATAGTGGTGTTCGTTATCCTTGTGCACTGATAGATTGGTACGATAAAGTCGTGGAGGATCCCAGTGATGTGACTGGTATGTATGTAGTCGAGCCTGAATTAGATCCAGATAGTGGACAGCAAGCCTCGTCTATAGTACACTTGGACAGTATTTTTCGTGCTGTTCATCTTATGCCAGTGTTTGGGGACACTTCGATACCGATCAATTTTCATTTTTCGTACACCTTAGATGCCTTCGAGTCTTTCTATGTCAATAAGTACGGGGATTATCATTCACATGAATGTATCTGCTAGTTTTCATACTGTCTGATATCATCTGAGAGTGTCTGGGCTTGTCTGATATAGCTGGGTGTGTCTGATATAGCTGGGCATCTGTGATGCACTGAGTGCCACTGACCCTCTGAGCAATGTCTGTCAGTCACCCAGACCCTCAGAAATTGCACAGTTTGCTGATGCTACATCGAATAAGCGCCAGAGGAAGGGCGCGTGCTTCTGCATCGCGCCTGCGAGCTGGCGAATTGTGAACGTTTCGAGCTTCTCCGGTGAAGCTGCGCTCGCGAGGAAATGTAAGTTGCCCGACTGCGATAGGTTGACTACCTCGGTTTTGTATGCGCAAGCCATAGTATTTTCCGCCCACTGCCGCAGCACGTCCGCGGACGGGCTCTGGAGGAACATGTCCAAAATTGTTGGGAGATACTGGTGGAGACCGTAGGCCATAGGATGCGCAGGGTTCTCGTGCACTAGATACACGAGTATGTGCGGGAGTGATGTTTGATTCTGGTAGAGAATCACACCCAACTGGGCGAGGAGAGCGTCCATCCTGGATTGCGACAGACTGCGAGTGCACGAAAAAGATATATATTTGGGTAGGTACTACGAAATGGCGGTCGCAACGCCGACGACGGCTAGGGATACGCGGTGGGGCGCGTCGCGTCGCGTCGGGCGGGCGGGCCCACGAGCGATCTCAGGATCTCAAGGCTGCTCGATTTGGGCAAGGCCATCACTTGGCACAGACCAGGTCCCGACCCGGCAGCGAGCGGCCTGATGCTTCTTTGCTGACATAAGGGACAATTGTGCCAGTCCTCACCACAAGTCGTGAGCCCTTGTTCGGAAGTCCCGGGCCGAGCGGTGCACGTGTGGTGAGGCTGAGGAAGTAGCACTGAGACCCGATAGATTGACGGTCCCGGTACGAGGCAAGGGAAGTGCGAGGGAAGCGCCCAGGGCGGCTGCCGGGAGCGGAGGCAAGTCGGGAAAGAGCCGGTCTGGGCACCTCGCGTTCCGTGGCGCAGTGGAGCGGGGACCCCGGGGCGCGCGACGAGGAGGAGAGCAGGGGCAGGTGGATGTCCCGCCGACGGGAATGGGATCAGCAGGTGCGGCGCGAGGATGCAAGGCCAATGAGAGCCAGGTAGGCTGGTCGAACGCGAGGGAACGGTGCGGTGTATGTCGTAGACAGAGCCTCTGAGCGCAATACACGCTCGATTCGAGACCCACGATTTTCACCGCCTCCGCGAGACAGAAGGCCGCCCGCCCTGCGCCTCGAGGCCATAACCGACAACGAGGCAGGCCGCTTTGGCAAACAAGGCCGGAGGCGCTCATCCAAATCGGGTAGGCGCGGGGGACCGCAAATTTCGCACCTTGGGACCGCAAATCTAGCGGTCTGAAGACGGTTGAGGAGGGGGTGCTTTCTGGCGGGCACCTCCGCCAAATCCCTCTGCTCACACTGCGCGAGCTGCCAGCTTTACGGTCCCAGATTTACGGTCCCCGGCATGGCTCCCTATCCGCTGCTTGCCGCTCCCGCTATCCGTGGCTCTCCTCCCTCCCCCTCCCTCCCCTTTTCCTTGAGTCGCATACAGTGGCATTCGAAGCGTGAACGCTGCACTGGTCTCAAGGGGTAGCCGTCGACCACCAAGACGATATTTATTCATTGCGGGTACGTCTGGCTGTTGGCACGGAGCCACCTCAGTTGGCAAGATACTTTAGCCCGGTTATTAGCCCGGAGCAACATATTTTGGCTGCGGGTAATGCCCTACTAATTTTAGCCAACAGTCGATCCAAGATACCTTTCGTGCGAAGGGACATACAGTAATGTGACCAACATACTTTGGTCCGAGCAAGATACTTTGGTCCGAGCAAGATACTTTGGTCCGAGCAAGATACTTTGGAGTGGAGGATACTTTGGTCCGAGCAAGATACTTTGGTCCAATCAACATACTTTGATCACGAACTCGGGCTGTACACACAAGATACAATAAATTTCTTAACCCTATTAAGCCCCACTATGGGGTGCCACTACAACTGGGCTACAAATGACCCTACAAAGTCCTACTAATACTAGGGCTTCAAAACGTATCAATTACAACTATCTTCGGCGCAGTACAGGTCTCCCTATTAAGCCCACTATAAGTCCCACATCAGTACCAACCAAGAACATAAGTCCGTGCAAACCCTTTCTACAAGCGAAGCTTGTTTTCTTCAAAGCGTCGGCGTTCCGGGTCGAGCTCCTCGAAGATAGATTGCCTATCCTCCCAAATGGTCTCGCGGTCCGGCCATTCGGGAGCCACACCACCTTCATTGCCATCAGCATACCATTTCAATTGCTTCGTTTCCAACTCACCTGTAACCTCGTGGATTAACGGGAGCTTGCTAAGTCCCCACTTCACCCACACAATGTAATCGCCTTCGCGTAAGCCGAACACGACGTTGGCGATGTTCTCGACATGCACAAAGCGCCACGCCCGCTTCAGGCCAATCCACAGTGCGATGGGATCGACGAGATCCAAATCGTACCTTGTGCAGACAGACGTAAAGCTCTGTCGACCACGCTTGTCGAAGAGGAAGACGTCCGGCTGCAGACCTTCCTGTAAAGTGGGGATCAGCGAGTAACAATCACATAAGTGACCAATGACTAACCTCGTTGTAGGCATAGATAGCGACGCAAAACGGTTTGCTCACTAACAACGTTCCGGCGTCCGACGCGACGGGCGTAGGCACTGCAGGTCCGTCTCCATCAATCGAGGAATCCGTGTCGGAGCCGTCCTCGGACGCGGCGTCGACAGCGATCGTGGCGCGAATGAGCCTCGCGTCGGTCGCGCGCCCTCGATTGCACAACGCACCGTTGCGAGACGAGACAGACGCAGGTGACGAGAGAGGCGACGATGAAGGGGAATGGCAGCGTTTGCCTGAGACGCAGCGGGCAGAAGAGCCGGCAACGGTGGTTCTACGTTGGCCCAGTATGCCGCGGATGCCTCAGACTCGTTGTCCGAGTCCGACCGTTCGATCGTATCGGATGGTGTGCGCTGTGTGCGGCGTGGGGTATGGGGTGGCAGGGGTGGCCCAGGGAGTATCTCGATGTCCGAATCATCGGACAACGTGCGTGCACTGGTCGACGCCGTGGCTCGGTTGGATTGAGAAGGGGCGACGAGGGGGCGGCTGAGCGGGCCGCGAATACGACTCGACGCACTGCTCCTGCGCTGGCGCTGAGGGGTTTTGCGAGGGGCTTGCAGAGGCCCATCGACGATCTCCACGTCCGAGTCGGTGGAGGCAGTGAGTCGAGAGGGCGGGGAGCTGGCGGCATGGGGAGAGTGTGAGGGTGGTTGCCGCACAGCCACAACGTCACGAGTTGCGGTGGCAGCTCCAGGACGGCGTGCCACAGCAGTTAGAGCCGCATTGGCTACTTGGGGAGCTGGGACGACGCGCTGCTCGCGGAGGAGAGTGGCACGTCGGACCAGATCGGTGCTGTCTCTGTCGAGGCGGGCTTCCTCATCGGCGACCTGTCGGAGCTGTTCGTCGAGGTCTTCAACCGTCGCCGCATCATGCGAGTCTCGCCGGTCTGTCAATGCCTTACGACGCTTGTGTACATCTCGTAAGTCTGAGACGTTGACCCGCATGCGCTCGATGAGGTCTCGTTCGGCGTCGCTAAGACGGTCACTCAGGTATCTGAACCCGCGGAGGGGGCAACCGGATGTGGCACACTGTAGTTGCATTGAGAAAAACATATCCTTGGTCACATTCGTGAGGCTACTCACCGTGGTGAAGAGGCGTCCGACATTGACGTCATTTGCACGACAGTACTGGAGTTGGACCGATGGACCGTGGTTGCAGACGTCGAAATCAAGTTGCGGATGTGCTAGTTCCGCGGCGAACAGCTTGAGCTTTCGGTTGTAAGCGTTGGGTGTCGTCTTAGTATGGCGGGGCGTGCCGAGGCCACCGGCCGGACTAAGAAGAGCTCGTGATATTGACGAGCGGGTTTTGTGGCCCCGGGGAGTTTGCAAGTGGGACATGGAGGCGAGAGTGAGGAGAGTGTGTGGGTGTGCGTGAACGGTGCTCACCTTTTATACCCCTAGCCTCCCTATTGTTCGCCTCCCCGATCTGCCATTAGTCGCTTGGCGACAAGATGAATGGCGTTGCGACGAAGCCACAAAGAGCCAAGCGAGCCTTGGCCCGGTGAAGGTCATCCAGTGGTGTGCTTCGCTTGGACCTACCGGCCAAAGGTGTGGCGCAAGAGGATCGAGGGTCAAAGCGTCGGGAGCAGGACTACAGGCTGACATCGCAACGACATCAAACGGACTTGAACGACGTCGCAACGAGTTAATAACAGTCTTGAACTTGGTACACTAGACACACTAGACACAATGTCGCACGTTTGCTACATGGCTACAGTGCTACGAAGTCATTCATCAAGAAAACCTACTTACCCTTTCGATGAAGCGACGCATAATCCTGTTTCCTGCAATGCGAGGTCAGCGAGTGAAGGTCTTCCTATAATGGACTTACTTCGCTCTCTTCGGACGACCCGAGGGCTCTTCCGGTGTTTCTGCTTCCTCGGGGCTTGGCCTCTTTTGTCCACGCGATGGCGGGCGGCGCTCGTCTTCCGGGGCCACAAGAGTGGCACGACTCCCACTTGATTTCGGTTTGCGACCTCGTCCCCGACGCGACGCACCCTTTCTGACCCCCTTTGAAGCCTTGGTCTGGGCTCGAGGTTCGTCGTCACTAGGAGGCGAAGTGTCCGAGTGGGTTGCGGATCCAGGTACGTGCGCATCGTCCTGCGCGGGCTGGACGGGATCGTCTGCCATCTTCTCACCCTGCTGATCGATTCGCTGGTGGTTTGAACAGAATCAGCCTCCGTGCTGTTCGAAGAACGCAGTACATGACTCACCTTTCCGTCGTCCTCAGCCGCTGGTTCGTCACTTAATCCGCCTTGGAGCGGTTCCGACTCGGCGAGCACGGCTCGCCGGACGCCATCGGGTTGTTCGACATCGAGGCTTAGCTCAGGTCGCTCGTTGACCATCGCTGGTTCGTCGTTGGACCCGTCTTGCAGCGGCAGCGGCTCGGAGCCAGCAGCTCGTGCGATGTCATCGACCTGTTCAACGTCGACACCGCATTCAGCCGGTGAATGTTCTACGGATGGCCGTGGCGCCTCAAGGCGACCGTCGGGCGGATGACGAATGGCCTCTTCGGTGTCGGCATTGCCAGCTGCGGGCTCTTCCACCTGGACGATTGCCTCGTCCGACGGCACGGCGACGTCCCGCTGTCGCTGTGCGACGACGCGCAGGGCTGGAGCTACGCCCTGCGGTTGTTGAGGTACGTCCTGCGAGAGCAGGATTCTGCCTGAGCTCTGATCGGGCTGAGGATCTCGGGGGTGACTATTGAGTACAGGCCGACCCACCTCATTGCCGTCTGCAGGGTGTTCCACCCGTAGTACTCTCTCCGATGACACAGGGACATCTGGTGAGGCTTGAGAAACGTTCCGCGCGGGTTGAGGGCCGCCTGAAATCTGTTCCGGGTCCCCGGTAGTATCAGGGCCTGCACCGGGAAGAGGCTCGACAACGCGCTCCTGTGTGGCTGGCCGAGGAGCGGATGGGTTGGCCGCACGGGGTGTGAGACCACCCGTGTCGAGCACGTAGTCATCCAGCGTCTTGATGAGGGGCTGGGCGACGACCCGCTGGGCAAGGTGGTCGCGCCCTCGTTTTCCGGCACTCATCCTGAGCTAGTGAGCCCAAACAAACAGACAACAATGTAGCATACTTACAAACTGCGGTTAGACGTTCCGTCGTCTCGCACTTTTCCCATGTACACAAAGATCTCGGCGCCAGTTTGTTCAACCCATGAATCAATGGCGGTGCGCATGCTCAGGCGCAGCCGAGCGAGAAGACTGAAGAGTGTGAGCGAGGGAACGCATTGGGGAGAACACCAGCACTCACTCATGCTCCATAGGTGCCTCTTCCTCCTCATCCTCTTGTCCTTCTTCGTCCCCTTCACTCTCCTCAGCGCCTGCCACACGAGACGCACGCGCACCCTTCTCCCTTGCCGAGGCTTCTTCATACCGTTGCCATACGTCCGGCTGGGTCAATTTAACCTCCTCGATGATGGCGGAGATAGCCACATTCAACGCCGTCCTTCGGTCACCTGGGGCAAGCTTGCCTTGAGCATCAACAACGTCTTTGCCAATGCCAGGATGGTCCCGAACATATAAGTCGCGCGCACTCGACGCGCGCGACCGCCGGCCTTTCGCGGGAGGCTGTGGTTGGAAACGAAGTAGCGCAGGGGCCATGTTCCTCTGCGCGTCGATCCAGTCCTTATGATTCTGAGCCCACCGAAGAATGCTCTAGTGGATGACGTCTGAGCGTCGCATAGAATAGAGAACGTTGAGACTCACCCCCGGCCTTCCATCGCACCGCTCTGCGCGCGCTTCTTCTGTCTCGTAACCCTGAAATTTGCCTTTCTTGTACACAGGTTTGAGGATTTGGGGATCGAATTCTTGATCGAAGGCGATGGCGACGTCCTGGGCCACAGCCTTGTACTCGGCGTCCGGGTCAGCGTCCCTCCAAGCGGCCACCATCTTGTTCACGAGCCATTGGTGCTGGTTGATGCCCTTGCGCGGGTCAACAACGCAAGCGAGGCACTTGGGCGCGGCACCGGTTTTCGTCATAGTGAGGGTAGTCGGTGATCGGGAGAGGGTATGAGTGGTGAGGTCGACACTTTTTATGTGAGATTTTCGCCACCAATCTCGGAGGCCACATCTGGACGAAAGCGGCGAACATTAGCAAATGAAAACAAAGACACGACAAAGCCACTCAGGGGTCCGTGAAATGTCAAAGCGTGGTACACCGCGCGCCACACTGCCGTCCACACGAGGGGTCGCGATCAAGGTTGACTTTATTGGCACGTTCGTTCTACTGTTACACGGTACATGACAGGAGCGGAGTGGTGACGAGGCGTACAGGTGGGCAGGGGAGGCGATGGAACTGTTCGGTGAAGGTCTGTACGTAGAACCGGATCGCTCGCACCTCAATATCATCGAAGACATGCGTCTTCTCACACGTCGCGATAGCGTCCTTGTCAGCCCGTAAGGACTCCGGGAAATTGGGCCACAAACTCATGACGTCCACGAAGGCACGTAAGTTTGCGCGACGACCCAGCCAGCCGTCCTGACCAGCGGTGATCCAACAATACACGGGCTCGCCTACGTCAACCGTCGTAACGGCGGAGTGCTGGGATGGCGTATGCCAGACACTAGAAACGACCTGTTCGCGCTCCCACTTGCGGAACACATCGCCCGAGTAATCGACCAGGCGGCTGTCGAGCGCTCTGAGTTCGCAGCGCCAATTGGCTTCGTAAAGCTCCCAAATGACGAGGCGAAGGTACTCCTCGTCGGTTTTTGCCCGGTCAAGGCTCACCTCGACACCTCGGTACATCGCACGTTGTGTGTCTGTGTAGGACACCAAGCCTCCGCCCTTCGCAAACAGTGCGCGGACAGCTTCCCGTCGTTCAACATGCCACTCCGGCTTGCGGTGCCCTGCCGTTGAAGCGCTCTGAGCGTCTCTGTTCGACGGCCCTTGGTCGAGGGCTAGACCATTCCCCAACCGATCAGATTGAGGTCCGATGGCCTGCTTGGTATTCTTCTGCTGACGTTCTTCGATGGCATCGCAGTTATAATCTCCGTAAAGGGCGTGGCGCCACTCGGCGATTCGCAATGGCGCCCCGTCGATCGAAGAGTCAATGAGTCGGAGCTTGCAGAACTGCCATATCCGGGCAAAGTTATGGAGGTATCGGGCTTTGTTCGTCTTCGCGTTGTCGATCACAAAAGGCGGCGGCAGATAGTATTCGAGAGCGACCGGGGGAGGAAACGGCAAGGGAGAGACCCCGGTCAAAGCGGTGCGCCAGCTCGGGCTCAGCTCGACAACGTCAGGGCTGGGTGGCTGGAAGGTTGTGGCTGGGTGGGGCTCAGACGGCTTTCCACCAGAGCGCTTCCCCCGAGATTTGTGTCCCCTTTTCTTGCTGTTGTGCGTAGCTGGGCCCACGTTCTGGGCCTTCGGTATCACGGTAAAGGCACCATCGTCTCCCTTGCAACGCTTCGCCTCTCGCTCGGCTCCCTCCGTGCGAGCCACAGCGTGTAGCTTCGGCAACGCGGACGAGCACACCAGGTTGCTAATAAACAACACCGATGGCTGCGTCCACTTGCCGGGATCCTGATGGGTTCCGTCGGGGTCGTACCATGACTTCGGGACTCTGGGCCACGCTGGGCTCGAGTTGAGCGTGTCTGACCACATGCGGGGCTCCACGACCTTCTGTATGACGACGTCGCGTGTCCATGGCTGTATGAGCCAAAAGGGTATCCCCAGGCGATGCAAAAGCTGGGCCGCAGGCACCGAGCGCACGAAGGCCCCGAGAAGTGGCAAGGCGCGGTAACGTTGAGACTTTGGGTCTGCCATACGCGGGGCGACCTCGTTGTGATAGATAGTGAGGCCGCAGAGCTCCAAGATGAGGCGGTGCGCCAGGCGGCCGGTGACGAGGGCGTGTAGGCGAGTAGTAGGCAGCGTTTTGAGCCGATCGACCGCATTCCTTAATAGCACGGAGAGAACCGTACCCAGTCGTATATCCATCAAGGACTGTCCAAACCATGCGAGCCGGTCGCGATTCTGTGCCGAGCATTCCGCGTCATCGTATTGAGCAATCACTCGAGTCGCAATGGCGCTCAGCTCTCCTAGTACGTCCGCGTTCAAGAACCCGAAGGCGGATACGCCGCAAGACTTGTCTTCTTCCCAAGCATAGTATCCGAACCCGTCATAGACCTGGTCCCCTGGAGCCCGGCAGCCCGACTCTCTAGTTGGGATGCACGCATGATGTATGGAGGTCGCGTTGTACAGTTGCGGCCACCGAGTATATTCTTGGGGGCCCCATAGGCCGTCCTCGAACGTGACGATATTGCGTCCCGAAATCCGCGGGAATTCCGGGATCCAGTTGGCGTATGGCGTCGTAATGATATTGCAGCTGTCGCCGGCGTCGGCGGCACATAACCCATCAGTCGGTTTAAGGGGCTGGCGCCATTCTGCCATCCAGGACGGTAAGCCAAGTTCGGAGTCAGCGTCGTAAATCACGTACGTTCGCGGGGCGTCACACTCAGGACGAAGTCAGTGGTACCTGTAGGACGGTCGAGATTTGCGTCCGCCATCGTGTGCAAATGACGCTGAAGAGTACAAGGCTTAGGTAGGAGAAGTCGACATGAGAGCCAATCGAGACTTACATGCGGAGGATACAATCAGACGTGCACGCGCGTGGTGAGCTCGCCTCAACCTCTGCCTGCAGCGCGATGGATCAGACATCCTCTAATGAGCACGCGTAGCACGGTAATGGTAACCTAGTGAGCATACATACCTGAAGACCTAGTGCGTTCGGACGCGATGTGTAGGTTGCGAGTCTCCCGGGTCGAAAAGAGACCGGAAGGAATCGATGGTGTCGGTAGAAACGACGGGCGGGGGCTGTTGGCAAGCGGATGGGGAGGGGATGTGACGATTCGGGCCCGGAGGGGACGTACGAGCTCGGATACTCGCAGGGGACACTGTAACGCGGTCGGAGGAGAGTGGTGGAGTCGTCCCACAACGCAGGGACTCAGAGTGAACGCGTAGAAACTCGTTCAAGCCGGATAAAACGCAGAGAGCCGGAAGGAAACGCGGTGCTCGTTGAAGGTGAACGCAGTGATCTATTCGCAACGCAGTAAACGCAGTAAACGCAGGACGCAGTCAGAAACGCAGGGAATCGCCGTTGAGCTCGCTCTCTACTCCTAGGTGGTAGGTAGGTAGGATCTCTCCCCGTCCGGTCCCCGGCTCCCTCCCTTATGTCCCCTCCGGCTCGCTATCCCACGCCCCCGCCTCGCTGGCACCCTTCTCCGTACTCACCCGTTCCCTCCGGTCCCTCTTAAGCCCCCTCCTTCCCTTCCTTTACCGTCTCCCGTCCAGTGCCATGCCGTCCGATGCCCCACCCAATCCCTCCGCCATCGTCTACTCCACTCGCTTCTACCGTCTTCTCGCTCTCCTCCGGGATGAACGAGTCGTCGAGCCGCGTCTTGTCGCTGACAGTCCTACCGAATGGTTGGCCTGGGCCCACGGCGCCCGCTGGATCATCGTGGGTGATATTCTTCTCGTCTATTCCCCGTCCGGCGGGCTGATCCTCCTTCCGGTACGTAGCGCATGCTCTTCGACTCCCGGGCGCGAGCTACCGCGCATGGCGACGCGTCCCTCCCTCTCATCCGCCGGTTCTCCGACGTCCAGGAACTGATCGACTACCTTGACCAGGTGTTCTCGACCATCGCGTCCGAGCATAGCGTCATTGGCGAGCCGTACCCTGCTATCGCCTGGTCCGCCAACCGCGTCGCTGTTGAGCAGTCCGATGTCGAAGTGGGCCGTCCGTTGCTCCCGGTCCGGTACCTCGAGAGGCCCATGCAGCTCTCCCCCCTCCGGGCTTCCTCCGACGGCCTCGACGCGCTCATCTCCCAGCTCCAGCGTTACGCTACCGTTCAACGTGACGCATCCGCCTCCTTTCAGTCCGAGGCCCAACACACCCGCCGTATTCTCTCCGCCCTGGCGTCCAGTGTTGCCGGCGTGCATGATCGTCTTTCACGTGGCGTGTACGTTCCGGACGCTGACTATTCCGGCATTCCGCGTCGCCTTCAGTTCCCTCCGGCGCGTACTAGTGACGACTTCGAGGATGCGGGTGTCGAAACTGAGACCGAGACTGATTTAATGGATGAGGGGGAGAGTGTGCGTGAGGGGTAGTTCGTTCCTGTACCCTCCGGTGCCGTCCACGGCTGCCTCCGGTTGCCCTACCGAGTTGCTTTCCGGTCGTGCTGCCTGGGTAACCTATCCTTCGACATTCCTTCCGTGTGTAACGTCGTCTGTTGTCTCCTGTGGTCGTGTGCCCTATATCCGTTGGTTCCGGGCCTGCTCTGTGGGGCTTCCCCACATCTCCCCCCACCTGAAATTCTGACCGTCCCCGGTCAGGCCGTCTCCGGTCCGTTTGCTGTGTTCGTTGTACGCGCTCTTTATCCCCGCCTCCGTGTCCCTTCCTTCACTGACCCTGCCGGAATTGCCCGTCTCGCTCGCCATCCGCCTACCTTCCCGGGACTGATTGGCCGGGCGCGTTCCCTCCGTGGGAAGAAGTGGCCTGGGATCTCGATCGGCCCTCCGATCAGTGTGGCTCCGGGCCATCAGCGGCCACCTCCGCGTATAAATCGCTGCCTCCGGTGCTCCCTCCGCCTGCCAGCATCCTCCACCACCTGCTCCTCTCCTCGCTGTCGACCCGCTTTCCTCTGCTCTCCATGTCTCGCTCCCCGTCCCTGAAGCCCGCGCTGTGGCCTTCGATGCCGCCACCGCCTTGGCGTCCAGTTTCCCGGATCGCCTCTACTCCCTCCGGCTCGCCGCACTCTCCACCCTCGTCAACCTGGAGATGAGGATCGTCTGCGTCGCCCGTGCCGAGCCCCCTCTGTCCGACGACGCCCCTCCGGATGAGAGTTCCGCATGGCTCTCGTGGGCTCGCGAGGTAGCGCTTGCTCGAGTAAGCCCCCCTTTCTCCTGTTTCCCCGTGAGCCGCACTGACGTCTTCTTTACAGGCTATCTTCCTGGCGAACCAGGAGTACGCGCTGGGGCAGGGTCACCCGCGGGTTGAGATGCGCCCCGAGACCCTCGTCGCCCTCGGCTCGCTCCTGACTCGTCTTAACGAGTATGCGGAGGTCGACTCCGTTTACAGCGGACCCTCGAGGTCCTCGTTGAAGACCTCACCACCCCGGCCCTCCTCGTCGGTACTGAAGCGCGCTGGGCCAGTACGTACTTCAAGGTCGCCGAGTCCGTCCTGTCCCCCTTCGACCCTGTCCCGGATGCTCCGCCCATCCCCGCGCCAGCCGCCGTTCCTGTCGCCTCGCCCGCTCGTTCCGGGCCTCGTGGTCTCCGCGTGCGTCCCCTGCTCCCCGGTCTCCCTCGTCCTCCCCGTTCGCCCGCCTTTCCCCGCCTCCGGCCCCTCCTATCGACGTAGACATGCTGGACGCGGTGGCCGCCGACTCCGACGATGCGGACCTCCGCTCTCCCCGAGCGCCCCTCCCTCTTTTCCTTCCGTCGCCGTCCGCTCGTGGTGAGTCCCCGTCCCGCCTCCGTCGTTTCCGCGGGGACGAGCCGTTCCTCGTCGTTTCCCGTCCCCTCCCCCGATCGCCGTCCTCAGCCCCGCTCCGTCCCGTCTCCCGCCCCCGATCCCGCTCCACGTCGCCTCCCCCGTCTCATCGTTCACCCTCCTCGCCCGCCCGTTGCCTCCGCCCGCTCCTTCTCGTCCGCCCCAGGACTCGTCGACATCGCTCCGCCGCCTCCAAAGGCGCATCTTCGAGGAAGGACCGTATCCGATACGGGCCCTTCGTGTACAGTCCGGGCACGCCGTGCGAGAAATGCGCAAGCGCAATCACGTTTGTCGCCGCGACGGGTACCCTGGCCATGGGTGCAGCACTGTATCCGTTTGAAGGAGCAGTGCTCCCTCACTCGGCTTCGTGCGTGTTTTTCTCCCTCCGCTCCTCCTTCTCCTTGCTGACGTGTCGACCTTGACATTCCAGCCAATGGCCCCCGCGTCTCCGGTACATCGGCCTTCACGCCGACGTCTCCCCTGAGGTCGCCGCCCGCTACGACCACACGCCCCGCATTCCCCGTTCCACGATCGTCGAGGGAACCCGCCGGCCGACCTCCTGGCGTCCTACGCACCCCCGCCAGCTCGTTCCCCGTCTCCTGTGGCTGGCCCGTCCCGCTCCGTCGTCGCCGTGTCCAGGACCTTGCGGGCGGCCTCGACGCGGTCGAGCGGTTCGTCCTTCGTCCGGGTTTGCTGGGCGCCCCCAACGACGCGGCGGGACGTGTCACTCCCGATGAGGACACCGAGATGGCGGACGCCGCCGCGGTTGACGCAGATCTGGAGTCGGAGGATGCGCAGTAGAGTAGGCTCCGTTCGTACTTGTATGTAAAGTAGTCCCTGTCCTGTTCCCGTCCATGTATTCCCCGTTCCTCGCTAATTGTTAATGAAATGGCTTTGTTGTCCGCTCTCCCTCGCGACCGAGTTTCTTGAATCCGGGGTTCTCCGTACTCTGACTCCCGTTGTCACCTCGTGCCCTCGTTAATCTGCAAGCGCCCCATTCCACTCCCCCCACGTACTCCCCGGCCTCGCATCGCGTGCCTGTTCTCTTCATCGATCTCGACCGATAAGCCGTTCCGCATACCCTCCCGCGTCCCTTATATTCCCTCCCCCTCCGCACGTCTCCTCCCCCTCATTCTTGCACGGAGCTTGCATCTATCATGGCCAGCCCCGCCCCTCCGTCCTCGCCGGGTGTGAACGGCGTGGTCACTTCCGACGACCGCAACGATACCGTCCTCTTCACTGACCTCTCCGTCGAAGAACGCCTATCCCGTCTTGAGGCTCTCTCCGCTGAGCACGCCGCCACCCTCCGGGGTGTGGAGTCCGAGTTTAGCTCCCTCCGGGGCAACCTTGCTACCGCTATGGGAGGCCTGTTCCACGCCCTTGATACGGTAGACCGCCGTTCCCTCCGCCAAGTCACCGAGTTTCGTACATCCTTCGCCGAATTCCGCCGCCTCGCCGACGAGGCCCAGCGTTCCACGATTCACTCCGTCCGCTCCCTCGCCGCTCGCGTTCACGCCGTCCGCGAGACACTTGATGCTTTATCCGTGTCGTCCGCGAGCTCGACGACTTCCAGGTCGATGCCTACGCCCGCCTGACTTCCCCGGAACGTGGCCCCGACGATCCCTCCTTCGACTCCCTTGACGCTCTCCTCAACGGTCTTGTCGACCACCTTCGATCCTCCTCCCCACTCCCTCCGGGATACTCACTCCCCTCCGTGCGCCTCGTCAATTCTGACCCCGCTACCCCTCCCTCCGGTTCCCCTATTCATCCTCCTCTTCCTCGTCTTCGTCGCCCTCGTATGTTCCGAACGTGCTTCAGCTCTTCGTTTCATCCGGCAAGTACTCGTCCCATTCTTGTATTGCCGAGATGTCTACTGACGCTTCGTTCCGCCCCCGGTAGGGTGCTACCCTGAACGCCGCATACCGATGCCGCGATACGCTTCCATCCAGTTCCGCCAGGATATACGACCCACCCTCCGTTCTTCGCACCACTATCATTGGCCCTAGATACCGCCGTTTGGCCTTCCTGTTATGCTCCGTCTCGATCTGGGAGTTCCGTACGAGCACCAGGTCCCCGGCTTATGCTCATAATCCTGATCGTGTACTCGTTCTTCTTAATAAACTGTTCCACCGACTTGTACCGTGCCTTGACCACTTAGCGTGAATTGCGTTCAAATCTTCCCTCCGCTTAAGTAGAGCCTGGGCCCGTTGCGCGATGAATTCTTCCTGCGATATCATTCCCTCCGGTCCGGGAACGAGGTAGGTTGCCTCCGCCAAATCGAAAGGGAACACGGGCTCCACTCCGTGCACGATTCGGTACGGCGACATCCCAGTGCTCTTCTGGATAGATACCCGTTCCGCCCAGAACACCGCATCGATAACCGTAGGCCACTTGGTCTCGTTCCCTCCGCAGAGCTTCATGGCTGCCTCGCGCACGTCGAAGTGCCTTCGTTCCACCGCGCCATTCGCCCGCGAGTTGTACGGCGAGATCTTAATGTGGTTGATACCGTACTTCTTCGACAAGATCTCCATAGCTGCGATGAACGCAGGCCCGTTATCCGTGACAAACTCAGCTACCGCACCCCAGCGACATAGGATCTCCTCGAAGATGAAGGCGGCCAGCGTCCGCGCTGTCTCGTTCCGGAGCTTTCTCCATTCCGGGTACGATGACATCGAACACCGGGCTGGACGATGTATGAGTACCCTCCGGCCTTCGGCATGTGCATCGTGTCGATATAGACCTTCTGGAAGAGCCTAGCGGTGTCGCTACCGTCGGTGGGATTCTGATCTTCTGCGTACTCCGCAACTGGCACTCGTGGCACGTACTGACGTACCATTTCACGTCTTGATCAAGGTGAGGCCACCAGAATCGTTCCAGTAGTCGCGTCCGGACTGTATACATCCCGCGATGCCCGAGATCGTCGTGCGCCTGCCTCAGTAGCTCCAGACGTCGTTCCTTCCGGATCACGCGCTTGTGCTTTCCCTCCGGGTCGCGTCTCCAGAGCCGTCCCTTCCGGAGGAAGAACTGCCCGGCCTTGCGGACGAACCGGCGGAACAGCGCTTCATCAGCTAGGTCATCCGGTCGCTCCATGTCGCTCAGGAACTTCTGTATCCGTTCTAGCTCGGCGTCCCATGCCTCCGCTTTCTCGTGCCGCGGTATCTGCACCGCCTCCGGTTCGGCTCCTCCGTAGCGAGACAAAGCACACGCTCCTCCTCGCGAGCTCTCAGTCCCTTCCGGCGGCAGCTTGGCTCGCTGGAATTCCAACAGAGGATCGTTAGTGCGCACGCCTCGTCTATCCATTCTTCCGGGTCGCCCTCGTCCTCGGGATCCTCGTCAGCTTTCCTCCGGCGCGATAATCCGTCCGCCCCAGAGTGTCTGTCCCCCGGAACGTGCACCAGCTTGAAGTCAAACAGCAAGATCGCGGCTATCCACCGGTTCATCGCCGCATTCGGCTGTATGTCCGGATTGTTGAGCATGCCCTTGATGTACTTCGCGTCGACCTCGACCTCAAGGCTCTTCACTCCGATAACGTAGATGCGCGAGGCCCGCAGTGCCCGGAAGAGACCGTATAGCTCAATCTTCGCCTGAGAGTACCTGGACTCCCGCTCGTTCCACGTAATAGAGCTGAACCGGCTGGGCATTCGCTTCCCTCCGGTGTTCACCTGTAGGAGTACGAACCCTACGCCTATCACGGACGAGTCTACCGCGAGTATCACCGTTCTGTCCGCCGAGTAGTCAATCGGAAGGAGTGCCGGCGAGTTGATTAGCGCGTCCTTGAGGATTTGCATCGCCTCTGCTTCCTCCGGTCCCCACATGAACTCGATGTCCTTGCGTGTCAACCGCGTCAATGGCCGGGCGATTCTGGCGAAGTCCTTGACAAAGATCCTGACCAGCCCCATCGTCCCTAGGAATGCCCGCACGTCCGTGATGGTCTCGCATGCCGGCCAGTCACGGATCTTCTGCACTCGTCCCTCATCTGGCTCCCTTCCGGTGTACGTACACTTGTGTCCGAGTACGACTACATCCGGGACGCACATGTAGGCCTTCTTTCCGGAGAACGTCCCGCCGACCGCACCCATCCGTTGTAGGATCCGGTTCATGTTCTGTAGGTGTTCCCAGACGAATCGCCGTATACCAGGGTTCTCCGGGATCGTCTCATACCCTCCGTCCGGGAGCTCGTACCGTGTCTTGGGACCTTTCGCGTTGACGTCGTCTGCGAACGGAACCGTTACCTCCGGGATCTCATCCTTCATGATGAACGTGACGTCCCCGTGTACAATCTGCAGCGCGTTCGTCCAGCCCATCGGTACCGACGTGAGTCGCATGGCTCCTAGCGGGGACTGGAACGTCGTTAGATCGCGGGACCTCGCATCCAGGGTACGCTGGTCGAAGGCCACAACAGGTCCAGGGAACCGTAGCATGCTCTCCCTCCGAACGATTCCGCCAGATGCTCGACGAACGGAGGGACCGCCGCGTCCTTGATAGTCACCGCGTTGAGAGGCTGTAGATCATGCACTAACCGGAGGGACTTTCCGTCCTTCTTTACCACACAGAACCAGCGCGATCTGTAGGACGAGCTCGAGGGTTCGTACACACCGGACGCGATCTTGTCCTTGATGATCCGTACGACCTCGTCGTATATGCCGGGGGGATCGGTATGTTCCTCAGCACCCAGGGACGTGCTCAATAGTCGGTATGACCACCGGATCGAAGTACTCGTCCTTGAGTCGGCCCTTCTCCGTCTCGTCCCATGCGAATACGCCATTGTGCCGTGCGACCAGCCAGTCTACCAGTTTCGTCTCTTCTTCCGTAAGGAACCCGTTCCCTCCGACGTTTAACGCGTCTCTTCGCTCCTGTGTGTACCTTCCGGTCGGAACGAACTCAGGCGGTTTCGCTGGCAGCACCGGCATCCCTACTAACGCGTCCTTAGCTTCCCTCCGGACTACCCTGAACTCCTCCGGCAGGTCGTTGCTACAGGCCGTACCTTCCGGGCGACCTTCTTGTACGCCAGGACCTGGGCCTCAGCTCCTTCCTCAATTGCAAACTCGTCGTCGTCTCTTCAGGCTCGTCGGGTATCTCACCGCAGTCCTCCCCGTGGTACTGAGCAACGCTATCGTGTATTTCGCCGCTACGCTCTTCGTACTTTGTACATGACGGGGTATGGGTATCTGCGACGAGGGCCGACGACCTGTGCTCCTTCCGTCCGGCATCAGGGACCTCCTCTTCCTTCCGTCCCCTCCGTCCCAGACGTACATCGAGAAATGGCTCACTAGATCGTCTCCGCTCGCAATGCTTGCATCATCGACAATTAAAAATCCTCGTTGGAGGCGTCCTCGCGCACGTTCCGCTCCTTCCGGCCAGGTCCCTGGGCAACGCGCTCGTACGTAGGCACCATGACGCGGCGTCCGCTCTTCGGGTCCGTCAAGACGATGTCTGGTTACCGTCCGGGAAGTCCTTCGTCTCGCACTGCGTAGCGGCGAAGAACGGTCTCCCAAGCAGTACCTCGAACGGCGCGACCTCGACGATCTGCGCGTTCAGCATACCTCGACCTCGTCGTCGAAAGAGAACCGCACGTTCATGGCCTTGCCGACCGTCTGGACCTTGGACCGGTTCGCGGTTTCCATGATGCAGCCCTCGTCCGGGCGCAGCGTACCTCCGAGCTTCAACCACAGTCCTTCCGGATGATGGTCATCTGGCACCCGGAGTCCAGGACTCCCTCGACGTCGGCCTCCCCATTCACGGTAGGACGTACCACCCGCAGGCTCAGCGAGTCCCAGCTTCCGACGTTCGGCAGCTCCGCTCCCCGCCGAGGAACACTTCCCTGTCGACAAGGAAACTCTCGTCCGCCTCCTCAAGGCTATTGGCGACCGGACGCGCTGCGCCTTGCACTGGTCCACCGTTGCGCGGCGAAACTCCTGGCTGACTTCGGCAATCTCTCCCCATGCCGCCCGCTCTCCCCGTAGAACATACGCTTCACGAGCTCCTCCGCCTTCTCCACCGGATCCTTACTGCCGTTAATCTTCGTCGAGTAGCGGTACTGCGGCTCGCTCGCACGCGGCTTCCCTCCGTCCTTCGCTCCGGGTCCCTTTCCGGCATCCTTCGCGGCGCCAGTCTTCCCTCCGTCGACGGGGATGCTCTTCGCGGGATGCCCGGAGGCTTGCCGCTCGCACCCTTCAGCCCGCTGGCCGTACTTTTCCCTCCGCGTTCCTCCTCGAATCTGACCTTCTTCGCTCCTCCGCGTACGCGTGCTGCCTCCGCTGCCAATACTTGAGCTTTTTCTTCGAGCTCGCGGGCCCGTTCCTCCGTATACGCGTCTCGCTGTTCCGCCGCTTGCTCGTAACTGTACTCTGACGATATCTCCACGATGTTGGCAGACAGGTGGGGCGGCGCGTCCCTCGTCGTTCCGTCCGTGGCCCCGGAGGAAGACACGTTGTTCTCGTTCAACGACCACCAGGTGTCGACGCGGTGCATCATCCACTGACCCGCAAGGTTCCTCGGGACGTACGACCCGTTTGGCAAACGCACGCGGTTCTCTCCGTCCATGTAGATTTTGCCCATCTCGACGTACCGGCGACGGTGCTGGCAAGTCCTCATATAATGACCGTGCTCGCCGCAGAAGTTGCACTGGTCCGAGCTGGGTGCATAGCTCGCTCCACCACGGTCGTATCCCCCTCCGCGTCCGCCTCCCTGGCTATAGTCGTACCCTCCGGTCCCGGTCTGACCGTATCCTCCGGTCGTCTGTGCTGGCGGCGGTCCTCCATATCCTCGGCCTCCGGCAGCCGGCGCCCCTCCTCCGTATCCTCCTCCTCCGCCCTTCATCATACTCATAGCTGCAGCAAACACACGCCCCAGCATAGCTTCGTCGACGGACTCGGTCTTTACTCCGTCCGTACCGCTTCCTCCGGGACTCCCCCCACCTGTACTGCTCGCTCCGGCGGCCCCTCCGTAGCTGACCGCGTCAAGACACTGCTGCGCGGCATCGTGCACCTGCTCCAGGGTGTATCCGTCCACCGGATCGACGGTCGGGTTACGTATCTCGACGCGACGGCGGATGGCCTCAGCGGACGCGTCCGTGAATCCAGCCATGTAGACCTTGAAGACCTGCGAATCGGATACGCGGCCATTCTTCTTCAGGTACTTGGCCACCGGAAGGAACTTGCGGTAGTACTCCGCTTCGCTGGAACGCGTAGCGGTGCCCTCCGCCCTTGCCGTGGCCGACGCGGCCTCAAGGTCGCTGACCAGGTAACGGGACGTACCATCCGACCCGGGGTACAGGGCCATGATGCTCTTCTTGTATTCGTCGAACGACGCCGGCGTAGGTACCTCGACCTCGTCCCATAGCTCGGACTGGTCCGGCTTGAGGTAGCGCTTCGCGTAGTATACCTTCCGGGCGTCGTCCTCGACGCTAGCGATGGCAAAGAGTTCAGCGAGGTCGTCAAAGTAGCGTCGGAGGGAACGAGGTTGACCGTCAAAGGTCGGAGCAGCGCGATCGCCACGGACGGGCATGGAACGTACTGGTGGTGCGGCCATTGTTTCGGTGGGACGCGGAGGAAGGTCTGATGAGGAGAGGGTAGATGATGACGGGGCACGAGATTCGGGTATCGGAATGGGGGTCTGCTCGAGCTTAACGACGGGCGCCGTTGACTTGCTGTCGGAGGGAAGCGATAGGGCTCTCCTCCGGGTGGTGACGGCTAGCGGGATCGAGTCGCTCGATGATGACGTGGCAGGGGAACGGGGTGCTTCTACGGCCTCGAAGAATGAATACTCTCCGTCGCTGTCTTCGGAACGGTGCGGGGGTATGGCTTCTAACGCTGGCGCGGGCAGGGTGACGTTGAACGGTGTGTCCGGAGAGTACTGTGCAACGGCGACCTCCTGTAAGAGGTTTCGCTTTGGTCCGCGCGGCGGCTGCTGCCTTGTAGGGATCGACGGCTGGTCGTTGTTACGCGGTTGCCTGGGAGGCAGCGTGACGAGTCACCAGAGGGTGTCGATGAGTTTTACCAACAAGCTATACCCCCTCGCGGTGGGCTCCAGTTGTGTAGGTTGCGAGTCTCCCGGGTCGAAAAGAGACCGGAAGGAATCGATGGTGTCGGTAGAAACGACGGGCGGGGGCTGTTGGCAAGCGGATGGGGAGGGGATGTGACGATTCGGGCCCGGAGGGGACGTACGAGCTCGGATACTCGCAGGGGACACTGTAACGCGGTCGGAGGAGAGTGGTGGAGTCGTCCCACAACGCAGGGACTCAGAGTGAACGCGTAGAAACTCGTTGAAGCCGGATAAAACGCAGAGAGCCGGAAGGAAACGCGGTGCTCGTTGAAGGTGAACGCAGTGATCTATTCGCAACGCAGTAAACGCAGTAAACGCAGGACGCAGTCAGAAACGCAGGGAATCGCCGTTGAGCTCGCTCTCTACTCCTAGGTGGTAGGTAGGTAGGATCTCCCCCGTCCGGTCCCCGGCTCCCTCCCTTATGTCCCCTCCGGCTCGCTATCCCACGCCCCCGCCTCGCTGGCACCCTTCTCCGTACTCACCCGTTCCCTCCGGTCCCTCTTAAGCCCCCTCCTTCCCTTCCTTTACCGTCTCCCGTCCAGTGCCATGCCGTCCGATGCCCCACCCAATCCCTCCGCCATCGTCTACTCCACTCGCTTCTACCGTCTTCTCGCTCTCCTCCGGGATGAACGAGTCGTCGAGCCGCGTCTTGTCGCTGACAGTCCTACCGAATGGTTGGCCTGGGCCCACGGCGCCCGCTGGATCATCGTGGGTGATATTCATCTCGTCTATTCTCCATCCGGCTGGCTGATGCTCCTTCCGGTGCGTAGCGCATGCTCTTCGACTCCCGGGCGCGAGCTACCGCGCATGGCGACGCGTCCCTCCCTCTCATCCGCCGGTTCTCCGACGTCCAGGAACTGATCGACTACCTTGACCAGGTGTTCTCGACCGTCGCGTCCGAGCATAGCGTCATTGGTGAGCCGTACCCCGCTATCGCCTGGTCCGCCAACCGCGTCGCCGTTGAGCAGTCCGATGTCGAAGTGGGCCGTCCGTTGCTCCCGGTCCGGTACCTCGAGAGGCCCATGCAGCTCTCCCCCCTCCGGGCTTCCTCCGACGGCCTCGACGCGCTCATCTCCCAGCTCCAGCGTTACGCTACCGTTCAACGTGACGCATCCGCCTCCTTTCAGTCCGAGGCCCAACACACCCGCCGTATTCTCTCCGCCCTGGCGTCCAGTGTTGCCGGCGTGCACGATCGTCTTTCACGTGGCGTGTACGTTCCGGACACTGACTATTCCGGCATTCCGCGTCGCCTTCAGTTCCCTCCGGCGCGTACTAGTGACGACTTCGAGGATGCGGGTGTCGAAACCGAGACCGAGACTGATTTAATGGATGAGGGGGAGAGTGTGCGTGAGGGGTAGTTCGTTCCTGTACCCTCCGGTGCCGTCCACGGCTGCCTCCGGTTGCCCTACCGAGTTGCTTTCCGGTCGTGCTGCCTGGTTAACCTATCCTTCAATCCTTCCGTGTGTAACGTCGTCTGTTGTCTCCCGTGGTCGTGCGCCCTATATCCGTTGGTTCCGGGCCTGCTCTGTGGGGCTTCCCCACAGCGATGACGGATATAGGTGGAGGTGTAGTTGCGGAGGGAAGTCCCGGGCAGCAGATACACCGCGCCCTGGCCAGTGTCGCGCAGGAAGATCGCAATCTAACCTGTGACGCAGATCACTGTGTCGAAGGGGGAAGACAGAGCAAGAGGCTAGATGACAGGAATGGTTGAAGTAGCGGAGAGGTGAGCGACGAGAGCGCCAG